>NC_085136.1:69428698-69578698 GCF_035046485.1 Aedes albopictus | reverse complement strand
ACATTTGGCAGCGTTCCTCCGAGTCGTTCAGTTTGCGTTTCAATTTGTCCACGATGGCCGCGTTCCGCTCGGATGTTTCGTCCACCGCCGATTCCTGCGCCATGGATGAGTCCGATCCGAAACCCGTTGCCGTACTGGAGGAGCAGTTGGAAGCCGTTGTGTTGTTGCTGGCGGTGGTCGCCGTAGACGTGTCCAACGAATAGCTTCCCGCCATAATACTGTCTTCGGAGGCTTCCAACGCATTGTCCGGACTGCTGGTGGCCGCTGGGGGCGTTGCCCCGATGGACGCTTCCGGTGGTTTAGATTCACCGTGACTGATTTTTCGCGCAATAGAGAGACTGTTCAGGGCATCCTCCACCGAGTACGCTTCGGCTCGGGATCGAGTTGATCCGATGTCGGTATACTCCTGGATGATATCGACGTTTGCCGTTCGACTGGAGTTGTTTCGAGAACTCGGCGATGAGGCATAATTGAGAATCGGTTGCGTGGGAACTGCGTCCAAAATTTCCCTCTGAATGACGTTGACTTTTCGAACGGGACCGGTCGGTGGTTGCGTCGCTATAATCGGCTCTACCTTTTCCGGCTTAACGCGAGTGGGAGCATTCAGTTCCGGCGTGTCGATAGAAATGGCAAACAGAATCGTGCTCAATCCGGCGGCCATGTTCGGTAGCAGACTGGTGATCTCTCCATCCCGCATTAACGCCCAGCTTTCGTAACTTTCCTCCAACACTTTCTCATCCCCCAACCAGATTAGCATGTACCGTTCGAGTGCCCTCTCGTTCAGAATGGCCCTGAGCAGGGCCTTCCCTTTGCCGCAGTTGGTCCAGACGTGCCTCAACGCGGAGAACCGTTCCTTTTCGTGATTTGTCAGATGTTTGAAGGTGAATTCCCACATCACTGGCATCTCCACGCTGCCACCAGCCACCAGGTCGGTCACATTCTTCAGCACCGAGCTGGTCGATTTAAGTCCGTGCGACAGCACCCTTTCCCAGGTATCACAGAGCAATATAATCCTGTAAATAGAAACAGCATTATTATCACATTGCCCTTTCCTATATTTATGTTTGAATAGAGATTAGGGGTAGGCGGGGCATAATGAGCAGCTTAAGCATTTTGCCACCTAATCCATTAAATTAAGCGCATCTATATATATATATATAAATGCAGTGGCATACGTGGGACCGCGCATAACTTGCGAACGGGTGGTCCGATTTAGGTCGTCTAAGTTTTGTTCTGTTAGTTTTCACCCAAGGAAGGTTTATGAGGCCTAAAACTTGGGAAAATTGAGAGTTTTTGAAAATCGGGTTTTCATACATTTTGAACGGGGACTTGGGCGCTTGGCTAGGGGCTTGAAACGTCAAAAAACGCAGTAGGCAAGACAAAGTTTGCCGGGTACAGCTAGTCAATGTGTAATTTTGACGTATAATCCTCATTTGAACCTTATCTGACAAAAACTAATCGTTGAAATTTCGAATATAGCCATAAATGTTGCAAAATTTTATGTTTTTAAAAACGTATAAAATCGTGGATTGCGTTTTAGAGGTGGGGCATAATGAGCACCCTAGGTGGGGCAGGATGATCAATCCCTGCTTTGTACACAATCAAATGTTACCTGACTGCTCTTGTCAATGATAAAGCATACCGGCAACAACCAATAAGAATTTGACGGGATTATGGAGTTTAATTTGTAGGGAACGGTGGGGTTCCATGGAGTTCACTATTAAAGCATTTTTAAACGGTGATAATTTACAGATACTGATTTTTTAAAGCTAATACATTGAAAATTAAAGATAAAACCTTACTATATGTATCGTAACAAAGAAAACCAAAAGTGAAAATCGTTTGTTTAAAATGTTAAAAATTTTCATCATTTTTCCATCAGTTGCTCATTTTGCCCCACCCTACTATCAACTTTTTAAAGTATATTTTTTTAACAAAATAATTATACAAATATTTCGAAAGTGTTACAAATACATTTCATTGACCCAGTAAACATCAAGAAATTTGATAGATACCCATTACGTTCTTATTTTGATTCCAAACCCTTATTTTAGGTCAGCTGATTCTTATAATATTTCCCCAGTACATGACCACTTCACGCATTTTGACTATTTTTTTCAAAGCAAACGGCTTTTTTGACAAATGTTTCGTCATCAATTCATTGGATTTGAGGTAAATAAACTACAATCAAGCAATTTGTTTTGAAAATTTGAAAATTTACAGTGAAAATACAAGGTGCTCATTATGCCCCACCTGCTCATTATGCCCCGCCTACCCCTAATCGCATTTAAAAATAAAAAGTATTGCGCATTTCCCACCCCACTGGACCCCTTTCGCAGTTAGCATAAGTGCGGGATCGTGGATGAAACTGCGGTTTCTCATCGAATCGTGTCTGGTGTCTTCTGCGCACTTTTTCAGCATCTTAAATGAATAAGTGCGCAGAAGACACCGACACGATTCGATGCGAAATTGCAATTTAATTCATGATCCAGCACTTACCCAAGTTGGCGCGTATGGCTGTAGGAATCGCAGAAGGATCTCTTGGAGGAATCCCTGATGGGGCTTCAAGGGAAATTACAAAAGGAACTTCAGGTGGGATCGCTGGATGAACATCATGAGAAACCTCTGAAGAAGCTCCTGGAAAAGTCTTTGAAGGAGTTCCTGGGAAAAGCTCTAAAGCAATTTCAGGATAAATCTGTCCAGCATTTCCAAATGTCTCTGAAGATATTTCCGTAAGAAGTAAAGAAACATCTAGAAATTTTTTTGAATAAAACTCTAGGAGAAACCTCTGGCCTTGCTCCTGACTGAATGTTCAAAGGAATCCACGAATGAATTCCTAAGGAAATTCCAGGAGAAATCCTTCAAGGAATACCAGAGAAAATCCTTGAAGTTATTCATGAAGGAATGCTTCAAAACATCTAGAGATAAACTCCAGAACAGTGAAGAGAATTGTCAGACAAAAGAGGCACAAAACAAGCAACAAAGAAGACGTGGCGATTACTCTTTATCCCAACTGGTAACAGATAATGACATGATCTCGAAAATTTTTGTTGCAGACAAAACGGAACCTGAATTTGTTGCGTACTTTTAAACTCGTGAATAATCAATTATTACCAACCCAAAATCCAAACTTTTTGATGATACATCTGCAGCAGCGTTGCAGTGTTTACCGACTCGAAGTTACCGCACGAAAATCACAATGCAAGCCTTAAAAATCTCTAAACTTGTGGTGCACGATCTTTGTCCTATTCTGTTCAAGTTGGGACAAACCTATGTCGCATTGGGTAGAATGTCGCAACAAATTCAGGTTGCGACATTGTCGTTATTGTTGCGCGATGGTTGAATTTTGATTTACTGCTCCAGAACACGCTTAAACTGCTTCACACATCGCATGTGTAACAGTTACTCACTGTGGAGCATCGCTGCAAATCCGGGAGAATGTGTGAAAATTATGTGTACGTCATACTCACGCCGTGAGTTGATGACCATTTACACATTTTTGTGCTCCCGACCCAAGGAGAATACATTTTACTAAGGTGGCGCAGATAAACATTGCAAACCACTGGTTGTCTCTTCTACTCTTCTGGTGTTCTTAGAGCATCGCCACGGGCGTCCCTATCTGGGTCCCTATCCCTATTTCCGGGCCCTGAATAGGGACCCATGTTCACACCGGTGGTATCTAAACGGGAATGAAAAATAAGGACGCGACATGGGATTAGCGATGGGTTTCCACATTTGGGGACCCACTCAAATCTTGCACTGAGTTGCTATTCCGATGGTTTGTGTGACGTCACTTTCCTTATTTATATTTTGCGGTGAAGTGAGCTGAGCAGTGGTATGGAAAATGAACAGCAGTGGATCAATAAAGCATAAGGTGAATATTTATGCACTTTGTCTTACGTGACTATATATGTTTTCCAGAACCCTATCACAAACAAACAGATGCAACACTAATAATTCTCACGTACACCAATTCAACGGCTTATTTAACCCTTTCTTTCCCACAAGGTGTTTTGACATTTAAAAATAGATAAAATGGTTTCTTAACAAATCACCAGAACAAAAGATGTATAGTTTTACTCCAAAATATCGTTAGAAATGGAAAAATTGATTTTTGGGGTGAATCACCTGTGATCCATTGGGAAGATGGATGCACTGAAGGCAAATATATAAATTTTGTTTTTTTTTTGTATATGTTTTTTTTATAAATCATCTATTACACCTTTTATTTAACTCGAGATTCTTATCTAGCCCTTCTGTAAAACTTAATGAAACTTGTGGGACTTCTTGCAGTTATCATAAGTAGTTCGGTATTCGGACATGGTTCGCTTCGAATCTATGGCTTCTCTCATCGTACCATATAAACCCTCCTGGATTAATCTGCGACTTATTGCCGGCGCTAAATAGATTACATTATAATTATATGAAATAATGACATTTTTACATAAAACACTAATAGTAATGGCAAATGTCTTGGATGTAAACAAACATGCTAACAAAGAACAGGTTAGATCAAGAAGGATCTTGTTGTCAAGAACTTGTTCATGAAACGGTATTTGATTGTGCTAATATGCATACTGTAGGGCATGCTGGTATTTTTTTCCGTTGAAAATAATGTTCATGTTTCGGAATATTGAATATTCAAATATTGTTTGATTGATTGATTGATTTGTCTTTATTAGAGAGACTTTCAGCCCTTAGCTGGTTCGTCTCTAAATATTGTTTGAATTAAAATAGGAAAAATAGGAAAAATACCGACTTTTGCTGAATCATTTAGCTCTAGAACAAAAACGAGCAGAGAAATTTTCACCAAACTTGGCATAATAGTTCATTAAACGTATACAAACATCTGACGAAAAAATGGAAATGATCTAACTTATCCTGTATTTGTACGAACAGTGCAAAGCAGTGGATCACCTGTGCTAAAATTTAATAGTTGGCCAACTGCCCATCTGTGGCGCTCGCAGCGTTTTTGTTCAAGTTTTACATTCGCTCACTATTGTCACCTAGTTTATGACTGGCCACTCCATTGGTCAAACTCAGTCCTTTTAGATTGGGTGAATATGTTTCCGCGACTATGATTTTGAATAGCAAACGTATCACTTGAAAGAAATTGCTATTAAAATCATCGTCATATAAACATAATCCCCAATGGCAAACATGCTATTTCACAAAACGCTCAGTAGGTGCCGGTAGTGAGCGAACGTCAAACAGGAGCAAAAATTATGTGAGCGCCGTCTGCGAACAATTTGCAAACTACAGAATATTTGATTTAAATATTCTTTAAAAAATAAAACGATAAGAAATTACTAGAGGGAGACTGGCACTGGAGACGTCTGCTTGTCTGTGACGAAACGTTAGAAGTGTTGCGTGCGTTTGTCTGTGACCCTTTATGCCTTTGTGATTTTATGCAGGATCCATCAAAAGCCATAAGGACATATTTAATTTGTTTCAGTTAGTACTACGTCCGATAAAAAGTAAGGACCACGTTTAGCAACGCACGGTGGAGCATCAATATGTTTTTCAAGGCCTCAAACCCAAAATAGAAACCACTGGTGGGAAGGTGGGGTGCTATCCTAAAATAGCACCCGACAAGGAGTGGTATAATAAGGATAGCGATGAGGACTCCCGTGGCGATGCTCTTATGCAACTAAAATAGTGACGTCACTATTTCAGTTCCATAAGAACACCAGAAGAATGGAAGAGACAACCAGTGGTTTGCAATGTTTATCTGCGCCACCTTAGTAAAATGTATTCTCCTTGCTCCCGACCTTCTCGACTGGTGTTGACAAACGCTTCAAAAAGTGAGCGTCTGTCAAATGGTTCAAAAAAAGAAAAAATAATAAAAAATGCTTTTTTCTTGTGATGATTCCAAAAAGTAAGTATTCAATTATAAATCAATTTAATTTGATTGTTAAATTGAATTTTTATTTGTTTTAGGTAAAAGTTGCATCGAAAGACGTAAATTGACAACGATAAATTGTCATTGGAACAGGACTCCCGATTCCCTTCAGCATCGGGACAAGGGACACGAATTCCAGTGAGTGGGCAAATGCGACGGCCGTAAAATTAGTAATTATAATATATATAATAAATTTTATAAAAACTACAACTACTGTTTTTTTTTATTGAAAAACATTTAAAAATTAATTAATTTAGCCAAATGAGTAACTATCACACATTTTCAGAGCAAGCGAAGCATACGCATTTATGCGTAACGGTTACTCATTCTTTCGGAATGGTGACGAAACGCTTCAATGTGTGAAGCTTACTCATGCTGCTTTGGCTCTCAAGCACTTGCTCAAAAATGAGTAAGGCCCCCTTTGCTCACTTTAGGAGTGCCATGGGATGAATACAAATTTGAGTAGATCTTGCTCATTATTGAGTGGACCGAATTCTGCGTGAAGAAACCACTGAAGGATTTTATAGACGGAGACGTGAAGAAATTTCTGAAAGATTCAAGGCGAAATTTCCGAAGAACTTCTTGGATAAATCAATAAAAAAGCTTCTGGAGAAATCCCTTAAGGAATCCCTCAATGAATTACAGGTGAAATCGCTCAAGGAGTTTCAAGAGAAATCCCTCGAAGGATTCTTGAAGATATTCCGGGATTTCCGTGAAGAAGTTCCTGGAAAAATTCCTGTACTTGTTTCTGAAAAAAATCCCGAATGAGTTTGTGGAACGAGGCATCTTTGAAGCAATACCTAAAAAAATCTCTCCAGCAATTTCAGGAGAAATTCCATTAGGAACCCGCGAAGAATCTCCCAAAGAAATCTATAAAGGAGTATCTGGAGCACTGGAGGAATCTCTGAAAGAGTTCTTGGAAAAATCTCTCCAGCAATTACAGAAGAAATTACTCCAGCAATTTCAGTAGACATCTCTCAAAGAATAAAAAAAATCTTTGAAGGCCTCCAAGAAGAAAATCAAGAAGGAATGCTTGAAAACATCCTGGAGAAACCCTTAAAGCACTTCCTGAAGCATACTTGAAGAAAGTGCTGGAAAAATCTTTGAAGGAGTATCTGAAGGCGTCTCTCAAAAAATTCCAGAAAATAAAATCCTCAAGGAACTCCAGGAGGATTTTTTGAAATTCTTACAGGAATTCAAGAAATTCTTGTAGGAATTCCAGAAGAAGTCCCTGAAGGAGCTCCTACACAATTCCACGAAGAAATCTGAGAAGAAATCGCTGAGGGTGTTCCTGAAGAAATGCTTCAATGAATTTGAGGAAAAATCCCTGAAGAAATTGTTGGAGGAGTCCCCGCAAAATTTCACAAAGAATACCTGCGCAAAATACTGCAGAAGTTCCTGGAGGAATCCCTGTAGGAGTTTATGAAGGAATGCTAGGAAAAATCCCACAAAGAATTCTAGGAGATATCTCTAAAAGAATTACTGGAGAAATCCCTGAAGGAATTCCTTGGAAAACCTTCAAGGAATTCCTTGGAACCCTTCAAGGATTACATCAGAAGAAATGTTTTATGGATCTTCATGAGAAATTTCTTCAAGAATTCCACGGCTACATGGTTGTGAAAAAGCCATAATTGAAATCTATGAAAAACTATTGACGCAGTAGGCAATCGTCCTAATGCCCCACCCTGGTTACGCCCTTGGTGACCAACCATTCTTTTTTTCCTAACTGTTATGAGCCATTTAACGAAATGACAACAATGTTGATGATGATATTGATTTTCACGGGTTATTGGACGCTACCTTCTGTCAAAATTCATTCATAAAATCGGCTCATAAAATGGACTATTAACAAGCCAGACCTCAATATGTATTTCTTAAATAAACGGTTTTCGTTTGTTAACGTTAACGAGAATCGGCACACGGAATACCACAATTCGATGGTGGACCAGGATTCCAGAACTGGTGCTACAAAGTGCGGATTTTACTGGATTCTGCTGGTGTGTTGAAGACTTTCACGGAGAACCCTCCGGCAGCTGATGCAGAGAGAACGAAGTTTGACGAAGCGGATCGTAAAGCTAAGGCCCATATTGTGAGTATCTTGGCCAACGAGGTACATGGAGGTTGTACGTGAGCAGAACTTCGCCAAGGACATGTGGAAGGCGCTTGAAAATACTTTTGCGAAGAAGTCTATCGGCACCCAGGATCTACTCCGAAAGCAGCTGAACTGCTTGAAGCTGGAAGAAGCTGGAAATCCATGCGAGCTCATCTGATGGCGTTTGAGGATCTCATCCGACAACTGAAGACAGCTGGCGCAAAATCGATGAAGCGGATGCGTTTATTGGCGGAGGAGCTGAACTACACGGAACGACAGGAAAACGACGGAAAAACCAATACGACAGCGTTTGCGGGAGAAAAGTCCGGGAAAGCCAAGAATGACCCGAAGAAGTTTCAGGGAAGATGCCACAAATGCGGAAAGCGTGGACTGCAGGTCGAAGCGGGACAGTGAAGCAAACGTGGCAACGAAGAATGCGGTAGTACGAGCAAGGTTATCTTTCAACTTGATTCTGGTGCGAGCGACCATCTGGTTAATCGTCAAGATGTGTACTCGGTCTTCAAGAGGATGAGGCAATCGGTTGTCATCGATGTGGCTAAGGACGGAGAGACGTTGGAAGCAAAGATTGCCGGAACAATCACTGGATGTATAGCATCCGAGGAACACCACTTCGAATGGAGGACGTCCTACTGGTATCGAAATTGCGCGATAACCTCATGTCGGTCAAAAAGCTTGCAAGCGCAGGTGTAGATGAAGCGATTTCCGGATCAATGGCGCAGCTCAAGAAAGAAAGGAAGATCATTGCTACAGCGCAGAGGAGAGGTGGACTGTACAAGATAGAAGTGAAGCTGGAAAAATCATCAGCAAGAATGAGTGCTACGACTTCGAATGACCTGTGGCACCGAAGGTTGGGCCACTTGAGCCAGCGAGGAATGGACACGATGATGAGAAACGGCCTGGTGACTGGTATCAGCTGTAACCCAGATGAGGTGAGTTTCTGTAATGTATGCGTTCAAGCGAAGCAGTGTCGTGATCCCTTCAATGGCACCCGAGAGAGAGCAACAACCAAGGCCCCTAGAGCGAATACATTCGAATGCATGTGGACCGGTTGATCCCCCGCGTACATAGGCGCCAACTTAGGGGGGGGCAAGCATGGTTTTGCCCCCCCCCCCCAATATTTGACGATTTGTCGATTTTCCCATACAAAAAATCATAAAAACCAGGCTTTGCCCCCCCAATAATTTGACCAAGTTGGCGCGTCTGCCCGCGTACGATGGTTCAAGGTACTTCATCTCGTTTATTGATGACCATACACACTTCGCCGTAATATACCTGCTCAAGCGGAAGAGTGAAGTCTTTGCCAAATTCCGTGAGTATGAAGCGATGGCGTCCGGTATATGTTAGGAATGAAGATCTCGAAGCTGAGGATCGACCAGGGACGTGAGTATTTGTCGGATGTCCAAAAGCAACACCACAGACAAACAGACGTAACACCTTGAACGATTTTCATGGAAATCCATCGCCCAGTTCACACTACTATCACTTGGTGGAAAAGCTGCACGAATCACTGTGTTGTGCCATATCGTCAACAGAAGGCGCTAGTGTGAAACGTCAAGCGCATAGAAAAACGATGCGCGCGCCTCTGGTTGTGAAAGCCATAACTATGAAAATTTAAAATGATCGTTAAAAGTGTGGTCGATGGAAATTTCGCAAGTGTTACGTCTGTTCATCTGTGGCAACACTATACACGGAATGGGATTCATGACGCGACCACCGTGGCGTACACGCCCCACCCACCAAAACGGAGTGACAGAACGGTTCAACCGAACCGTCGTTGAGAAGATACGAGAGATGCTGTTTGATTCCAAGGTACCAAAATCCATGTGGTCGGAAGCAGCGTTGACGGCAGTCTATTTGATTAACCGAAGTCCAACGTTCCCTGGAAGGATTTGCTGATTCTGACTGGGCGTATGACACAGAGGACCGAAAGTCAGTGAGTGGCTTCCCTTTCAAGGTATTCGGATCAACAACTGTCTCGTGGCCCAGCAAAAAGCAAGCAACGGTGGCCGTCTCATCAAGCGAAGCAGAATACATAGTTTTTTATCTGTATTAACGAGATTTTTAGCCCTAGGCTAGTTCATAGAGCTCTGAACGGTGCAACAGTCGAAGCTCTTTGGTTAACTGGCTGGATTACTGGAAGATTACCCGTCCTGGAACATCGGTTGTAATTCGAGAAGACAATCGTGGCTGTATGTAAATATAGGAATGGCCTCTAGACCGTGTCGATTTTTGCAAAATTGATGTACTTCATATTGGTTCATATCTGGAAGGCATCCGAATTGTTCTTTGAGGGCGGCTTGATCTTGCTGGTACGAAATTGACCTCGACCGGTGGATCATTGTTTTCATCGATTAGTTCCGGATGTTCGGCTCGACCATGCTCTATCATTGACTCGGAACTGTCCTCAGTGCGTCTTGGATGATTTGAAACTGCCGGTAATTGTTCATCCGTTTCAGGTTGTGGTTCGAAACTGGAGGTTGATGGAATTGGAATCGTTTCTTGCTCGTGTTGAAGGCTTTGGACTTGCGATGCCGGTGATCTGGTTTGAGGACCGAACATGTCTAGCAGGATGTCCAAAGCGGTTGAATCCGTTGCGACCGATGCTTCATTGAAACGGAGCTTGAGTTGGTTTGAATGCGACCTTATCAGCTTTTTTCGTCCATGTCAGTCGTCGAGTAGCACGTTATGATTGACTCGACCGATAGCTCAATGATTACGCCGGGAACCCACTGCCACTTGGTATTGCTACTGTAGACCTTGGCGTAGACCATGTCACCTCGATGGAAGTCTCGTGTAGTTACTCCATGCGTTCTGTTGAACTGCTCTTCTTGTTGGTGATTGCGAATTGCCGATGGTGGTTGTTCATGATGGAGCAGATCCAGAGTTGTCCTAATGTTCCGACCAAGCATTAGCTGCGATGGAGACTTGCGTTCAGCACACGACTTGGAGTGGTCCTGTATAATTGAAGGAATATAGGGTATGTGTGCCATCAGTAATGGCACATATTCATCCTATTCGAAAACAAGCGATTACGGCACCGATTGATTCCGTTCTTTTTGTTTTCATGGGTGCTCACTTCTAACAAAAAAATACAAAAATAAGAAGCAAAACAAACTGCGCTTCAATCCTTTGTTTTTCGTAGGATGAAAATGGGAGCCACATGCTTAATAAGGGAACTAATACCCTATGGAGCGTTTCTGACATGTTTCCCCCCTCGATGATATTGTGCAAAGATCTTTTCAGAGTATCGACGAATCGTTCCGCCTGACCATTGGACTGAGGGTGATACGGTGATATCCGAAAGTGTTGAATGCCGTTTCTTCTGCACAGAACTGCGAACTGTTCCGATGTGAATTGGGTGCCATTATCCGAAACTATGACGTTCGGAATTCCAAAACGTGAAAACAGCTCGTTCAGGAACTCGGTTACTGCTGTTGTTGTCGGGGATCGTACGATGCAAATTTCTGGCCACTTGGAAAACGCGTCAACAACTACCAGAAAGTACAAACCGTTGAGCGGGCCAGCGAAATCGATGTGAAGACGTTCCCAGGGAGTAGGGAGATTTGGTTAGTGGCCAGGATTGCAGAGGAACTTTCGTCGGTGTTTTCGAATGGATAGCGCAGCTTTAACATCTTCTAACAAAATCGGCAATGTTGTCATCGATCCTTGGCCAATACACGTAGCTGCGTGCACAGCTTTCATCCTCTCCATTCCTGGATGTCCGTTATGGAGCTGCTTGAGGATACGCTGACGAAAGTTTTCCGGAATGACCAAACGGTTAGACATCATGATGCTTTACTACTGATAGTGCGTCTCGATGAGCGAAAAATTTTGATTTGTCTTTATTAAAGAGACTTTCAGCCGTTGGCTGGTTCGTTGAGCGATAAAGGGTTGTACTGCCGTGCTGGTGATGTTGTCGAGTTTGGAAGGCCACCCATTCTTAATGAAGTTTGTCACTTGCTGTAGGACTGGACATTTGAGAGTAGCATCACGAACCGACTTGAATGTCACGGGTAGCGAGTTGATAGCTTCTTTCTTAAAGCGGAATATCGATGTCGTCTTCTAATTGAATGGATGCGATGATGAAATCTTCCTCTGGTTTGACGCGTTTGACGTAATTGTCGATGAGGCGAGAGACAACGTCGGCATATCCAAATTGAGTTGTGGACACGTACTCGTACTCGATGAGAAGCATCAAAGCCCAACGTTGAAGGCGGTTGGCCATATGAACCGGAATTCCCTTCTTTTGTCCAAAAATTCGCAGGAGTGGTTGGTGATCCGTCTGGAGAGTGAATTTGCGACCTAGCAGCATTCGGTGGTGTGGAGTTTAGGGGTAGCGGGGTGCAATATTCACTTATATAAAATGGTAGTAACCTCCATGTAGATAGAACTCTTGATTCAGGACTTCGAGACTTCAACACCGATACTAGAATACTTCCTCTCATGACAGCTCTGGTGCTCCAAGTGACCTCCAACATCAGTAACTACAGTTTCCGCTCGATAACTGGGCTTTGACGACAGTTCAGTTAGCGGTCGTCGCTCGATAACTGGACTGAGCTCCCGGAGCCGGAGGCTATTGTTATATTTTGTTTTGTTTACTGATTTGCAAAATATGAGGTTAAAATTCGTTCATTTTTGACAGACAACTGCTTTTTATCTGGACTTTGGTCCAGTTATCGAGCGCCCAGTTAAAAAGCAGTCCAGTTAAACAGCAGTCAGTTATCGAGCGGATGCTGTACTATGATCTCCGCAGGATATCACCACAGGTGGAATTTTGTTACAGCGAACACCAGTGCGAGTCCTTTCTTCTCTATCTGTCCGTAGTTTGCCTCTGCCGGAGTGAGTGATCGAGATGCATGTGCCACGGTTTTGATTGAACCATCCGGAAGCTTATGTAGAAGGCAGGCACCGATTCCAGATTGCGATGTATCGGCAGCAACAATGATATCCAATGAAGGGTCATAATGGGTCAGGAGCAAATCCGATTGGAGTACCTCTTTGAAACGCTGGAACGATCTCTAGCATTCTTTGGTCCAAACGAATTTTGCGTCTTTCTTGAGCATTGCGTCAAGCGGCCGTCGCAGTTGATGCATTTCGGGCACGAACTTTGCTGTAGATGAAAATGTCGTCCAAAAACGAATCCACTCCTTTGAGACCGGCGATCATGGTAAGTCTTCGGTGAGTGTTGATTATGAGCAGCTGCTTTGAATCATCGTCCACTTCCACTTGGTTCGGCCCCAAGACAGCGTTCAATCCTGTTGAATAGTCAGCACATATTCGAACTTTTCCTCCAGGTGTCTTCACAACAACGATCGGAGCAGCCCACTGTGAAAAATCCGCTGGTTCGATTGTTCCCGATGATTGGAGTCGGTCCAACTCTGCGTCGATCTTCTCCATGGACGTGAAAGGAACTGGTCGTTTAGGCTTGAAAACGCGTCTAGCATCGGGCTTGAGATACAGTCGTACTTTCATCTTTTTGCAGTGTCCAAGGCTGGACTTGAAGACTTCTGGATATGCAGCTTTGTACCGATCGACTTGATTGATGTGATCTGAAGTGGCTTGGACTTGATTGCAAATTGAAGACAGCGGTGTATTCCACAGTTCGAATAGCTCGATCCAATCCAATCCGAACAGGTTGATGCCGTTTTTGGTTACATAGAAAGTTGCAGTTTTGGTGACTCCTCCGACCGTGACTAAGCATTGGAGTTCACCGAGAAGATGGAGTTGATTTCCTGGCGCAGTCCGTGTTGTGGTTGTAAGTGATGGCGATCCCAGGTTCTTCCTCCACACCTTCTGCGATATGATAGTAATGTCCGACGCAGTGTCCAACTAAAGGGTAGCTTGTGACCCGTTGATGTCCACGGTCAGGAACCTCCGCCTTGACGTGCAGCTCACCTGGTTGATGCAGAAAATGCCGTTGACAATTTTCTTCTTCTTGGACGTCGTCGCCTTGGATGTGTAGCAACCACAGTAACCTTCCTTGTGGCCGGTTTGCTTGCAGTCCCGGCAAACATGCTTCGTGTAGGTGCAGTCCCGGACGTAATGCATTCCGCCACATTGCCAACAGGGAGTTTTCGGACCATCGGATTTCGTTTTCATTTTCTCCTTAAACCGGTTGGAAACGGTCGGGGCTTGGTCTGCTTGACTGCACAGATTGAGCTTACCGGTTTCTTCTGTTCCACCATGTCGTGCTTGAGATTCTGTAGGTGTTGGCACTCGGAAATGAGTGACTCCAGGGTGTATTCACCTCTAGCTTAGACAAGAGCCTCGTCCGGATGTCAGCGTCCTTTGATGATCGTCGTCCACATATGAAGATCAGGCTTTTGAATTGGTCCGCCGTAATGTTGTTGAGCTCGTAGTCTTCGCAGCATGTTCACCGTTCCAGCATACGTCAGAAAGTTGTCCGCTGGTGATCCGTGGTAATCTGGAAGCACTTGTACCGCTTGCTGAACAAAGAGATTCGGGTACTGAACAGCTTTGTCAACTTTTTCACTGTTTCCCTAAACCAAAGTCTCGAGGGTGCTTCGGGAGGACAAAGTTGACGTACTTGTCATGGACCGTTACGCTGAGGCTTCGTAACAGCAACCGAACTTTAGCCGCATCGTCCAAGTTTGCTCCGTCCTTGAGAAAGAGGTCTTCGTATTTCCTGTACCAGCGTTCGAAAACCAGGCCGTTCTCGGGATTGTAGATGACTTCCTTGATGCTGGATGCCAGAGATTCTAGTATGAATTCCGGGTTGCCCGCTGATCGAATGGGACCGCTTTCTTGAAAGCCGAAGCGTTCCATCATCTGGATCAGCCGAGCGTTTTGCTCCGCCATCTGCTGGTTCTGCCACAGGATCTGTTGCTAAAATTCTTCCATTTTGGATCTTGGAACTGCAACTTTTTCTCCAAAGCGATGAATTCGTGGTTAATCCTCGTCGCCAACTGATGTACTTCAGATTGATTACAAATTAAAGATGTTTATTGTTCAACTTAAAGATACAGAATGACTACCCAGCGCGGGACCTTACTTTTATATGGTACTGTTGCTATGTAGGTGTTGGATTGTAAATATTCTTGCGATATCACTTTATAAAAACTTGGTATCATCGGCAAAGTTGTTAGCATGGTCAAGAACTGTCCAGTGCTGAACTAAATCATTGGCAAATCCATCGCTGGGCGGCGCTAATGTGCATGCAAAAGTATAAACGTATACGTGTGTATCTCAATAACGTGATAATTTAAGTAGGTGGTGTTTTCGACAAAGTTGATTACTGGGCCACGAGCAATCCAGTGACGAACCCAATACAGTGTGGACTCCTACTACGTCTACACGGTTACCTATTACATGGATCCCTATTACACAACAATCCGTGTTGAAGGAATCCCAGGGATTTTGCCTAATTGGGGATGGAAACGAATATCTAAGGCGTAATCCAAGATAGCGCCATACTTTCTTTGGCAAAGTTGTAGTACTAGAATAGATCTACCACACAATACCAACTAACTTGCAATTTCTTGGCAATTTGGCCGATAGAGGCGCTATGTAGAAGTGGTTGCTATCTACACTCGCCAGTAGAAGCACTTATAAGTTGTCACATGCGATATCTCAAGATCTACTTTATTTGGAACAATGCTGTCTTCGGCAAAGTTGTTCAGTAGATCAAAAACAATCTGGTGATTCACCAATAAGTTTGTGGTTTCGCCACTAGGTGGCGCTAGTCGTCAAGTAAAGTTTCAAACTTCTCTATCTGGGGACCCAGAGCAGATAGAAGAGTTTCGTCTTCAACAAAGTTCTTCAGGAAGTCAAGAGCAAGGATGGGATCATTCATTTGCAATCAGTTACATTCACTTGCTGTTAACTCGCTTCAGAAACATCATAGCAAAAATCAATGTATGGAACACTTTTTTATTTTTGTTTTACCTGAAACTTTGTAGAACATTGTACTAGGTTAGCATCAATAATTAAGTCAACAGAAGGCATCAAACGCAACTCTTCACGGCGTGAGTGTAATTTACATTCATCGCGTGGAGAGTTGTTTTGACAGCTCACTCACGACTTTGGTATGCGTGTGCGACCCTCATGTTATTTGGCAAATTTTCAGATAAAACTACAAGGTTAAATTTATCCATACATTATTTTTTGATAGTATGCTTCTGAACTGAGATAGTAGTAAGTGAATGTAAATTGTTGTAAATGAATGATCCCATCCCTGGTCAAGAGCAATCTAGTGATTCAACCATTAGTTGATAATTTCGCCGCTAGGTGGCGCTAGTTGTCATGAAAAGTTTTAAACTTCTCTATCTGGGGACCCAGAGCAGATAGAAGAGTTTCGTCTTCAACAAAGTTCTTCAGGAAGTCAACAGCTATCTGGTAATTCAACAATTAGCTTGTGATTTCGCCGCTAAGTGGCGCTAGTTTGCAAGTAAAAATTCAACTCCTTTATCTCGGAATCCAAAGCAGATATATAGTAGTAGACAGATAGATTAGTAAGTTGATTGCAATAAGAACAAATATACGATAGTTATAATTTTGATCCAATGATAAGTAAAACTTATGATTTTGGTAAGTGACTGGGCATAAATTTGTCTCCCTTTTAATCATAAGTGAAATTTATTGCTTTCAACAATAATCGTAGTGTCACCAAATCTTAAGCGGGTCTTATGTTCTTCCTATTTTTTTTTGCCTCAGTGTGGAACACAAAATGCTTTCTACATGTAATCCCTTGCAGTTTCCCAAACTTCGTTTCGCGAACCCCCACATGCTTGCAGGCACGCTACGATTGTTCTCCGAAAAGCGGGGTGACAACAGACTGGGGGTCGCGAGAGCCAAGGTTGGGAAACGGTGAAGGGTTAAAAAAATAACTCAAAGGAGGGGTTGTCTCTTGAAAAAAAATAATAACAATTTAAATAGCATTGTAAAATATCCTGATATTTCTGGCACAAGTTTTTGAAGAAACTTCCCCCTTTCATACGACGGACCTGATCCACAAACAGCACCAAGTGCTTTCCATTTTGTACCACTCATTATCATTCCATCGCATTCGTGTATATAATCCCATTAGGGCAGACATGGAAAAACAATGCCCCACTTACCTTGAATCCTCCTCCGTTGCCAATTCCGTCTTCCCGCCGTACTTCTTCTGGCACTCTTTCACCACGGTCAGCAGCTCCTCCATCAGTGCCTTGCGTTCGACTTCATACTTCCGACTGCTGCCGCCTCCAACGACCCCAATGATGGCCGGATCCAACGTAAAATTGCTCATCCCAACCATTACGATCACGGTGGTCCAGGACCAGGACGGTTCCTTATCCGCCTTTCGCCAATCAAACAAACTCAGCCAACCGTCTCTGCGAGGCAGGACGTCGCTCGTCGCCTCCAAGTCGTTGTTTTTTGTTATTTTATTCAGCGCCGCGAGGGGAGGAGGACTGATGGCCTTGAGATATGCGACGACGACGACGACGACGATGAGCGTTCATCAAAGCACACGCAAAATTACGAGGAAATCGGAGGGCGGATTCCCACTTCGAACTAAACTTTCTTCCTTTTGCTTTGTTCCTTTACACCACCATCACCAATCGAATCTTCTCCATCACAGTTTCCGAACTCGGAAGTTCTCCGAAATCGCGCGAAAAACGGATGACTAATGATTCTGGGACAGTGATCAAAATCTTCAAGATGAAAGTTTTAGCTTTGTGTTTCACGATTTTAGAGCTGGCCTGGCACGGAAGACCGAAGACTTGCTGCAAACACTGAACGAACGCTGAACACTGACGAGTTTTTTTTTGTTTTGGCAAAGTGCGACGTTGAAAACACAAAAGCGACGAAGATGAAAAGGAGAACAGCAAAAACGACAACTAATCGAAACCCCACCAAATGCGCAGGGGGTTTACACATTAGCGTGCGGGGAAAATACTTTTAGACATAAAGTCATTTGGTATAACAACACAGTGTTCACAAAACTGCAAATCAAACCTAGTATAGGCCTTTTCATGTGACAGATCCGTGCATGCATTTGTTTACAAAGCTTGAACAACAGCTGCTAACAAGAACGTGTCATCTTCATAGAAGAACTGTCAAACGCCCGAACAATCAGCTGATTCAAGACGTCAAATGAAAAGGCCCATTGCTTTTTCGCTGAAAATTTTCCTTGCTTCGCTGAACAACATGACGTTTTCTTCCAGCGAAGGCTCACGCGATACAGAAAATCGCTAAATTTCACACTAACACATCAGAAAATCTGTCAACATTAACTCAATACACATGTATTTTCAGCGAAAAGATCTATTTGCGTGACAACAATCCACTCCCATGACTACCGGGCGGCCGCCGTCAAATATCAGGATTGCCAACTGTCCGGCGACTGCTGTCAGTTTTCTTTGTTGCCGAATCTGGCGCTGGGTCTTCGGCGCGGAAACCCAAAGGTGGGAATATTATGCGGAAATTTAAAAATTTGGATTCTGGTGCGGAAATTACGCGCAGGGGGCTATCACCGCGTAGCATAAAACGGTCATAGTATGCGTTTGTTATTCGTTTGTTTGATAAATAAATCTCATGATAAAATTTTCACTGTCACTGTTGCATGATTGTGTTGACTCATCGAAATAGATGCAGGGATCTTCTCATTGCACCAACCCGGGACCGGATCCAGCCCTGACCTGGCCCGGTCACCTATTTCGTCCCAACGTTATTATGAAGTTATTTAGGAGCCCGTTCACTACAGGACGTTGTGAGAGAAACACTCCATAAATGTGGATAAAAAAACCATGTTCTGACTCCGGCCGGGGCTCGACTCGGTGCTGGCTTGGTGAAGTGTAAAGATTCGTATGGCAATCGACTCGACTCTATCTCTAAACCTCTCTAAACTATTGAACTAGTTATATTATGCATGCGTTACAAGACTTGTTCCCCAACAACAATGTCGCCTTTACGCATTGTGTAGCATAGGTTCGTTACCCAAACCCCATGATTTCTAGCATTTGCACTCGGTAAATTTTAGGCTTTTATGGGGTTTCATTACCAGTACACCCAAGGTTGGAAATTTATTGCTCCAGTTATGAATCTGTCACAAGGCAAAACAACACTTTTTGGGCATAGGTACCTATGGTGGTTGTCCAGGAAAATATCCCTTCGAAGGGTTTTGAATTTTCCAGGAATCCAAATTTTTCTTGCTACGCGTAATAAAATTTTGGGGTTTGCGCGCAATATTGACGATCTTGCGCCAAATACGACGCAAAGGCAAACAAAATTGTTCCACCACAAAATATGCACACCGGTTTCAGCATACATTGGTTGATGTCGCCGCTACAGTTTTCCAGTAACGGAGCGTTATTTTGGGGTGGTGTTTGGACTAATCGGTTTGTTTACGCATTGTTTCCTTTGTTGTTGGATGTGTGAACATTGTGCAGTCGAAGATTGAACATTTGCACGATCGTCGCGAAATCCTTGCAAAGCTCAATCACAGACAAACAGACGTAACACTTGCGAAATTTCCATCGACTACGCTTTTAACGATCATTTAAAAATTTCCATAGTTGTGGCTTTCCCAACCAGAGGCGCGCGTATCGTTTTTCTATGCGTTTGACGTTTCACACTAGCGCCTTCTGTTGACGATATTGCACAACGCAGTGATCCGTGCAACTTTTCTACCAGGTGATGGTCGTGTGAACTGGGCGATGGATTTCCATGAAAATCGTTCAAGGTGTTACGTCTGTTTGTCTGTGGGCTCAATAGTACCACTTGTTCATGCAACCATGGACTTATTCACCGATGAACCGAATTCATCGTGGTCCGAGAATTTTGACACTAGAGCGGGGGCTGTTCCAATCAGAATCGTCCAATTCTGATTGGAAACGGCCCCGCTCTAGTGTCGAAATTCTCGGACCACGATGAATTCGGTTCATCGGTGAATAAAGCCTGATGGAGTACATAGCGTCCGTTCCGTCCACGGTTCCGTCGAGGTTTGCGTTTTTTTGACAGTTTTCCCATTGGGAATGTGTCGAACTACTGTCACGCACACGCAAACGTATGCATTGTGTGGGGCTCGGTGTGGGGCACTTAAGTCCATTCACAGAGTTTGAAAACTGTAATGTTGTCGACCGCCATTATATGTAATGCTTGAGAGTAATGGCAACGGCGTCATGGTTGCGATTTTTTCCGCCGTCAAGTTCGCAGATTGTGAACAATCCTCGGGTACCCACTTTATGTAATTTATGTTTAGTCCCTTACTGCCAGAGCTGTCAGATCAGTGTAACACGCTAAATATAATTTACACAAAAGGCAATTTACACGGAAAAAATACACGGTTATGAATATTATTGGGTACCGGACTGGACACACAAAATTTGATCGTTTTCTTTGGTACATCGAGGTCTTGAAATTAGTCTATGGTAATGGTGAACTGATTCCCTACAATTCCGATTAGAATACCATCAGCGGCGTCATGGTCACGATTTTTTCCGCAGTTCGCAGATTGTGGTACTCACTTTACGTAATTTATGTTTAGTCCCTTACTGTCAGAGCTGTCAGATCAGTGTAACACGCTAAATAAAATTTACACAAAAGGCAATTTACACGGAAAAAAATACACGGTTATGAATATTTATTGGGTACCGGACTGGTCACCGAAAATTTGATCGTTTTCTTTGGTACATCGAGGTCTTGAAATTAGTCTATGATACCTGTATGATACCATGCTTGATCGTATTGGTATTATTCAATATAAGCGAGATTTCGTCTTTAATTTTAGGACCCTATTGGTGCATCTAATGTCGTTTTCGTTTTTGTGGTGGTGCTACACCGGTGTAGCACTTTTGCACTGAAAGTGTTCGTTTTTGATTTTCGTGCTGCACCAGTGTAGCACTTTTTCTGCACCGCTCAAGATAGTGCAGCACACAAAAAATCGAGAGTGTAGCTGTGTACACCGTGTCCACCAATCAACGTTTGCAAAGTTGTAAATATTTTGGTTTTTATTCACGCACACCAATGCAACTGCACCGAAAATGTTCGTTTTTGCAGTGAACAGTCTAGTGAACAGTGTAGTACGAAGCGGTGTAGCACCGCCGCAAAAACGAAAACGACATAAGTTTTTCAATCTTCTAAGGTCAGTGTTGTTGTGTTGCTGTCACATCCTGCTTCAATCGATCTCGTTGATGAAGCAGTTGTAGCATTTTCCAAAGATCTAATAGAAGCAGATTCGTTAGTTCCAGTGAATGATTGTGAGAAGTTGTCCCAGCAAACTTCCAATGATTTTCCATCCGGTCAGTTCAGTGTAAACTTGTCATTTAGACACATTCCACGCACTTCTACGCCAAGGGTGTGAAATTTCAAAGTGATTGTTTTGCCCCAAGCTTTCCAGCATATGAAAAAGGGTAGATTCAATCTTAGGAAAACCATTTGTTTTATACTTAAAATTTGACTGGTAACGTATTTAAATAGTTAGGTGAAGTAATAGCATTCTATGTAAGAATAATGAAATTTTTCATTGATAAGTTTCAAATATGCCTGCTTGCATATGAAAGTTCAAAAACATTATACCTATTTTTTGTAAATGTAGTATAATAATGTATATTTTATACAGCGGCCGTTCGCTCGTTGCAACATGTTTACATTGCAACGAGCGAATGCCATTCGCTAATTGCAACGTCAGTTTGACACTAAAGTGCATAGAAATGCACTGCCAGCATGACTGACAGCACAAATTTGACACTTGATTGCTTTTTAATTGCAAAAACGTGTCAAATTTTGCAATTAGCGATCTTGCAACCAAAAAGCGTTGCAATGAGCGGGTTTGCAACGAGCGAACGGACGCTGTACACCTAAAGGCAACTTTTCATAAAAATGGGTGTAGATATGTTTTAAGCACTTTTTGCAATAGCCGCAATTTAATGGTGTCCCGTTACGAAAATAGCACATTTGTTGTAATAACTCAGGCGTTCGATTTGAATAGGTCGTATGTTTGCTGTGATTCCTATGTAGATTCGACCTATTCAAATCGAACACCAGAACTAATTTATTACGAACTTTAGAAAAAAAATTTAATTTAATGTTTTTCAGGATTCTCTTAGTACTCGTGGAGACCTTTCTTCCAACATATGGGTTACCTTGATCGACGCTTTATCTTAGGCGTTACAATGGGTACGTACGGTCATGAACATTGCATTCGATTGCAGACGACATTTGTTCACGAAAGTTAGTTCCTCGCGGTGTCCCGTTACGCTGGAATGTGTCTTTAGAGAATCTGATTTGCAGGTCAAGTTATCTCTAGCCCCTCGTTGTTCTCACCTGAGGAAGCGAGAGTTCACCCAGAACCTTGAACAGTGTGAGCCATTGAGCCAATGTTGTGACGTTGACGAGCCAAAGGACGAATTCCTTAAGCCATATTACACACCTGATCACCGCGATTTGAAGATAAACGAATCTGAAGAGTTGTTGAATAAATTCCCCAGGTTCTACAGTAGACGTTCGATAACTGCAACATGTTTACGTTTCACTTAGCGAATGAAATTCCGATAACTGCAACGCCTGACAGTGTCAACAAACCATCAACTGACGTAAAATGAACGTGAACTTCATCCGACTGTTCATTTGGGCTAACATGGCGCACCATTCTGACATTTGGCGGTGCGATAACTGCAAATTTGTTGCACTTACCGGACTTGCACTTAAAAAGCATTGCAGTTAAACCGTTTGCACCGACAATATATGGTTCAAGAGTACATATTCACTCATTTTTTGACGTTTTTATTAATCGTAGTTGAAAATATATAATTTTTATTTTTTTAGCCTTTTGTCTCGTCCCTAGCTTTTAACACATAATACTTTGAGTGATTTTTTTCACCGTGTATGTCAGATAGGAACATTTTTGAAATCCCAGTGCGAAAAATGTCGAGCTCAGTCACACAAGGTTGACCTCAAATCACAGACAAACAGACATACTACTTAGAAGAAATTTGTTTCAAAAACATCGTTTGGCATCTCACTAGCACCCTCTATAATGCTCAATCCGAAACATTCATTTGCAGGTGTTGTTTCCCTCGACTCGATGTAACAATTTAGCAGGTGGCGACTCCCCCGTTGCGTTACCCATTCATAAAACATGAATGAAGGTTCCTGATCGAGTCATTTTATGTAAACATTGATCGGCGTCGCGTTCATTTCGCTTGAAAATTGAGAGGTGATGTAGGCACAGCAGCGCCACCATGACACATGCGACCACAGTCCGAACCACACTTTATTTTCAAAATGACCGTTAAATCGTGCGAGGATTGCGAATTGAGTAGTATGTCTGTTTGTCTGTGCTCAAATGTCAAAGTAGAACTATTTACCTAGAGTGACTGGAAGGGAGAGTGGCGTCATGTTCCCATTTTGACAGGTCTCCTGCTCGTTTGGAACAGGAATTTGTATGGATTTGACAGAATACCGCTGTTCCAATTTTGACATTGACACCACTCTAACACAGACAAACAGACGTAACACTCTGATATTTTGCATCGTACACCGATTTAACGGTCTATTTGAAAATTTGATAGTTGGCCAACTGACCACCCGTGGCGCTCGCATCGTTTTTGCTCGAGTTTGACGTTTGCCCACTACCGCCACCTAGTTGATGGTCGGCCAAACTCAATCCTTTTAGCATTGGGCGAACATGTTTCCGTGACTATGATTTGATTCGAAAAATGTTCGAAGTGTTACGTCTGTTTGTCTGTGACTCTAAGTTAAAGCCACTCTATATTTACCATTTTACTTATTTCGAATTTCCTCATTATTCCTTTGTTTATCAAGTTCGAGTAAAGTACAATTCCGATTAGAATACCATGCTTGATCGTATTATTCAATATAAGCGAGATTTTGTTTTTAATTTTAGGACCCTATTTTGTTCGTTTCAACCAAAGAGACGAAGTAGTCTAGAGGCAAGACACTGTAAAATCCGAAGCAACTCTGAGAAATCCTGAGTAACTTTTTTTTTGCTCGAATCCGTTCAGGTGAATATATGACGAAGCCACAGCCCGAATTTTCAAGATCACAAATCTGAAGAACCACGTGCCGGTTTGCGCTAAAAAGTTGATCGATTGGTTACTCGCTGGTGGTGACCAATCGATCAACTTATCAGAGCAAACCGTCCAATGGTTCTTCAGATTTGTGCTTTTGAAAATTTTGGCTGTGGCCAGGGATGGGAACACTCACTTGCAACGAGTTACATTCACTTGCTATTTTCTCAGCTCAGAAGCGTGCAATCAAGAAACGATGTATGGGTGACTTTTGCCTTGTGATTTCGTCTAAAACTTTGTCGAATAGAGTAGGAGTCGCACACAAATCCCAAGGTCGTGACAGAGCTGTGAAAGCGACTCTCCACGAGGTGAGTGTACATTCACCTCGTGGCAGTGTTGCGAATACTCACTAGCAAAAAATTATACTCACCTGCTTCTATCTCAGTCCAGAAGCATGCTATCAAAAAATAATGTTTGAAGGGGTTTTAGATTGTAGTTTAATCTAAAAGTTTGCCGAATAAAGTAAAGGTCGCAGACGCATATCAAAACCGTGAAAGAGCTGTGAGTACAAGGTGAGTATAAATTTCACGAATTTTACTCACCTTGTACTCACAGTTCTCTCACAACTTTGGTATGCGTCTGCGACCTTTACTTTATTCGGCAAACTTTTAGATTAAACAACAATCTAAAAGCCCTTCTTACATAATTTTCTGATAGCATGCTTCTGGACTGAGATAGAAGCAAATGAGTATCACTCTTGCAAGTGAGTATTCGCAACACTGGTTGGCTTCGCAGCTCCTTCACGACTTCGGTATGCGTGTGCGACCCCTACTCTATTCGGCAAAGTTTTAGAAGAAATCACAAGGTGAAAGTCGTCCATACATCGTTTCTTGATTGCACGCTTCTGAATTGAGAAAACTGCAAGTGAGTGTAACTCTTTCCAAGTGAGTGTTCCCACCCGGATAAAAAATTACCATTCTTTACATGGTAAATATTATGAACAAATGACTGGTTTTATTGTTCAGAATAAAACACATAGTAGATATATTGTTACTTTTTACAATAGAAATCAAGCCCATATAGTTCGTACAATAAATGAACATTAGCTTTATTAGTGACTGATTGATTCGATTGTTTTTCAATAGTTCTATAGTAATTTAAAGTTACTATCAATAAAAATTAATTTGAGTTGTTTTTAAATAGTTGCAAAAGTGCCTGCAAAGTTCTCATGGACTTTTTATTAAAAAAGAGTTTATTTCTCAATTACACCTAAAAACAATTTGTAACAAATGAATAACAATAAGTATTATTGTTGCTTGGATCATGTTTGTATCGAGGGGCGGATCACTTCCAAAACAACTGAATCGAAAATGCGTTTTGATGAAAATGCGTTACAAAATGCTCCAATGCGTTGAAAAATGCATTTAAAAATGTAATGTGTTGAAAAATGCGCCAAAATATCCAATGCGTTGAAAAATGCACAGGAATGCATGACGAATTTTTAAAGTTTCAATACATAATTTGTAGAAAAATACACCAATGCGTAGGAAAATGCGTGTTATTTATCAATGCGTATAAAAATGCGAGCATTTCATCAATGCGCATAAAAATGCGTGTTCTCTATCAATGCGTAGAAAAATGCGTGTTTTCTATCAATGCGTAGAAAAATGCAAGTTTTTATGTCAATGCGTATAAAAATACGGACAATTTTATCAATGCGTTGAAAAGTGCATGCTGTAAAATTTTGACAGGTGTTGTTCAATTTTAGAAATGCGTACCTTAATACGCTAATGCGTAACAAAATGCGCCAATGCGTATGTCAATACGCAAGGCTGAATCGAAAATGCGCTAGTGATTCGCCCCTCGGTTTGTATAATCAAATACAAAATCACTTGACACATTTTTTATAGTTTTCGTTTTAAATTTGAGTACAGTAGATGTTTCGGTTATCGAATGTTATTCGCTAAAACGGACAGACGTCAAGCCGTGTTGGCAGAGGAAGCTCTCAATGAATAACTGAGGAAGTACTTATAGAAAACTAGCTGAAAAGCAGGTCTAGCCAAGTGAGGATGTTAAGACAAGAAAAAGATGAACAATGATTTTTCTAATGTTTTCCAATAAATTAAAGGAATCTAGTAAATAGTAAACTGCCATTGATAACAATACAAATACAATTAGTTTAATGGGGTCAATTGAACCGATGTTAAAATAAACATGCAATAATATTTGTTGTTATGTAAACAGATTTCGCCTTTGAAAAACCAAAGAATTCATATTTCTCGGTAACATTTTTCTCCAGCATTTACAGATACTAATGGCCACATGATTGTGAACGATTTATGGTATGGATCATACGACCTGAGGTCTGACTTGTGATATTTGGCAGTTATTTGAAAAGATTGAAGATAGATCTTATCAACAGCTGCCAACCCGAGCAAAGTCCAACAACAAAATTACAGCAAATCGAAAACATGATTTGTATTCAGCAACAAATTGATATCACATTTTGATATCATTATATCTTTACTTAATTTGATTTCAAATTTTGCTTTCGGTTTGCTGTCATTTTGAATTTATGTAAATATATAGTGTTACGATAGTTTTTAAATCTTTCAGTAAACTATGTGAAGTTATTCTAGGGATATATCATTAGTGCAATTGTATTTGTATTATTGCATTTAGGATTTGATATCAAACGAAAAACTCTACATTTGTCGATTTTTCATTTTTCTTGCGCTGATAACAAAAACAGTTATCAATTTGCTATCATCGATAGCAGGAATGGTTTTCAATTTGCTGTCACAGGAACATTTTTCTGCTCTCATTTTTGATGTTTTAACCATTAAAACGACCAAAACGACAACAACCTGAGTTATCAAAATTTGCAATATCACAACATCAAAATTAGTTTTCAATTTGCTATCAGACTTTGCTCGGGAATTCTCTCATCTCAAGTTTGTCTTCAAAACCTTGTCAAGCTTAGAAAATTGAAGTTCATAAACAATACATTACAAGGTTCGAATTCCCATAGAATGAGATCATTCATTCGCACTACAACACCATAGGAGATAATATCACATTGGCTGATTACAGTACAAATGCGAAAAATCTCCCTTTTCCCTCTATCCGCAACCCGGGGACGCGCCCTGATGGATTTCGAAAGCCTCAGAGAATATCACAAACCTTCAATGGCATTCCCATACACTAACCCACATTGCCCATTCAGGGGTCTGACTGGGCCTATTACCCTCCCTCAGTTTGTAATATTCTCACCAACATGGAATTATATTTTCCCGGCACATAAATGACTTCGACAAATGTTCGATATACTATGCAGCGTCATGATCAGTATAACTATATCAGATGACTTGAATATCTGATTTATACGGAATTGTTTGCCATTGATTATACATTCAGCTATTCCAATCATTACTGCAAAGCACATCGACTACATGCCTGAAATCAAAGCTTCCTGGAAGATATAATTCAAGCTCAGGGAGTAAACTATGTTAAGTAATTCTAGGGATATATCATTAGTGCAATTGTATTGTTGCATTTATGATTTGATATCAACCGAAAAACTCTACCTTTAACGATTTTTCAATTTTCTTGCGCTGATAACAAAAACAGTAATCAATTTGCTATCATCGATAGCAGGTATTGTTTTCAATTTGCTGTCACAGGAACATTTTTCTGCTTTCATTTTTGATGTTTTAACCGTTCAAACGACCAAAACGATAACAACCTAAGTTATCAAAATTTGCAATATCACAACATCAAAATTAGTTTTCAATTTGCTATCAGACTTTACTCGGGAAGCAATACATACCAGACATACATCAGAGTGTTTGATTCTTATCATAAAATGTGCATATCATTCTGGCGGACGTTAGTGCTCGTAAATGCTGGATATAAATGTTAGCGGGAAATATAAATTCTATGGATTTTCAAAAGCGAAAACTGCTTACAAATAACAACAAATATTATTGTATTTTTATTGTAACAACGATTCATTTGACGCCATTCAATTAATTGTATTTGTATTGTAAGAACAATGAAAAAACATTAAGATATATTGTTTTCTTTTGAAAATTGCCCTAAAAATGTCTCATAAAAACACAATACATTCTATTGTTTTTCGCGAAAAAGTGTATGAAAATTTTCTCAAAATTTTATGGTTAAGATACATAACGACCACCATTTTTTATTGTAAAAGTGCCATTTACCATTCGCCGAATGGTATAGAACAATAGGGGTGATGGTGAGTGTGCTGTGTAAATTACAATATGTTTAATAGTAAATATTTTTCGAAAAAATGGTGTTGTAACAATAAAATTTATCGTATTTTTATGATACTTTTTATTAGGGCATACTTGGCTCGTCATATATTAAGCTTCAGAAACGTCTCTACGAAGCGGGAAATCGGGCAAGATAAGGCTATCCATGAGACAGATGCGATCAGCTGATTTCTTTAGTTTACCATGTTCTTTTGACATCCGATGATCGGGGTGACAGTTGAACACAAAGGAATTTGTTAAGCACCGACGACACTTGACGAAACTTTGTTAAGTTGTATTTACTCCTTGTTTACACTTTTAGCTGTCACCCCCATCGCGGTAAGTCGCCATGGATAGCCTTATTGCTCGATTTTCACTGGTATCTGTTAGACGAAGCGGACAGGTACGCAGCGGATAATGCGTGGAAACGCGAAAAACACTACCGGGAAACTCGGAAAATACCGCGGGAGGAAAAACTCAAGTGTTCCGTCGTCAAGCGATAAACATTTATTCCAAGCGTAAACATACATACATTCTTTGGTTTACTTCTATTGTCATTGTCTTGGTAACGTGCACAAAACAGACTGTCAAAAACATGCACAACAGGGGTGTCGGCAATTAGGTCGACACTAGGGGGTTCGGCAATCAGGTCGAATACCGGACGACCGTTGCATTTTCTCCAACACTCCTCCTCAACGGTTGGCCTTACCTTTGCTGAACCCCACAGAACCCCAACTGTCCACCAAAACAAAGTCGCTTCACTACTCCGGACGTGCTAGTCACGGTGATGTTTGTCCTTGGTATTACTACCAATACTCTTCACTTCACCGTTCCGACTTCAGCACATCCTGCATCGCAATTCCGGAAACACTTGACACTTCCTGTGACTCCTCCTCAACCGTGGTTGGATCCTCCGCACACTAACACCGTGCGTCAAAGAACTCTTCATCGTCGTCATCCGGATCACTAACAGTCACAGGCGATTATTTCCGCTGTACAGCCACCTCCTCCTGGCGGCTAGCTTCTTCACAGGTTTTACACACTACTATCGAGGCTCGGTGTTCAAATTTCCGGCGTCGCCGACGGTTTCCGTTGCTCTTTCCAACTACTTTCAGCGTATGCTCGGCCGTCCTCAGCTGGTACAAACTTCCTCGGCGATCTCCCTTCACAGTCACTTCACCGGCTGCATTCACGATGTCACAATCATTCTTCCGGAACACCACACGGAAACCCTTCGACGTCAGCACATTCACGGATATCAGCCCACTCTTCAGCGACGGGACGTACAACACCTTCTGCAGGGTCACATCAACCGCGCCTCCGCACCCGTTCACGCCAGTTAGCTTCACGGTTCCGCATCCAGCTGTCTTCACCGATTTCCCATCCGCCAGAATCACTTCACTAATGTCCTCGTCATCAAAAGTCTCAAAGCATCGCTTGTCGTTACACATGTGAGCACTTGCACCGCTGTCCACAATCCATCCGCTCGACCGGACACCATTCGCCAGAAACAAAACGGCACTTCTGTCCTTCACTGCGGCTTGCTTCGCGGTCGACAACTCACTCTTCTGCTTCTTCTCGCTTTCTTCTTCGTTCTTCCTTTGCAACACCGGACAATCTCGCTTCAGATGACCCTTCATTTTGCAATAAAAACATCTCCTCCTGGGAGAATCACGAATGCTGAAACTTTTCAGCGCATTCAGTTCACCGGAATGTTCACTTTTCACAGATCGCTCCTTCCGACGTTCGAACTCGTCGAGAAGCTTTGACTTCACTAACACGACCGTTAGATCTGCATCCGGCCTGCTTTCGAGAGCAGTAACCAGTCCCGAGTACGAATCCGGGAGGCTCCGCAAAATCATTGCCACCTTCAAGGAATCATCCAGCTTCTGTCCGGCCTGCGTCAGTCTATCAAACAGTTCTTCCACTTCAAATAAATGGCACTCAAGATCACCATCTTCCAGCAGATTCACACTACACAACCGCTTCAATAACGAGACCCGGGAAGTAACCGTCACTTTTTCATGGTACTGCTTCAGATTGTTCCAAAAGTCCTTCGCACTAGCTGCCGCACGAATCAACACGTACTGGTTTTCTTCAATACACAACCCCATCGTCGCGCGGGCCTTTTTATCGTCTTTTTCCCACTGGCCGGGGTTCACAGCCTCTTGCTTCTGGGTATCAATCACATACCATAGTTCTTCCCTTGTTAACAGCATCTCCATTCTGAATTTCCATGTTTGCCAGTTGCGGTTGTTCAACTGGACAAACTTGCTCAGCGCCTCCATCGCTGCTGGCTGTTCAGAAATTTCACAAGCGCCACACAAACGACCGACACTTTTTCCGCCTTTTCCGTTCCGATCAAACCGTTTTTCGCGCAACTCTCACTGGGCCCATAACCTGTTAGATGAAGCGGACAGGTACGCAGCGGATAATGCGTGGAAACGCGAAAAACACTACCGGGAAACTCGGAAAATACCGCGGGAGGAAAAACTCAAGTGTTCCGTCGTCAAGCGATAAACATTTATTCCAAGCGTAAACATACATACATTCTTTGGTTTACTTCTATTGTCATTGTCTTGGTAACGTGCACAAAACAGACTGTCAAAAACATGCACAACAGGGGTGTCGGCAATTAGGTCGACACTAGGGGGTTCGGCAATCAGGTCGAATACCGGACGACCGTTGCATTTTCTCCAACAGTATCAGGCAACACTTCGGGAAAACCAGAGTGATCCAGAGCTCCAGAGGAATTCTGAGCAACACTTCGATAACAGAGTTACTCCCGCTGTATCTGTCTTGCCCCTAGTCACCACCTTTTCTTTTACACCATTCTAGGGGAACCAACATATTTTGGACACAGCAACGCGCCAATATTTTTTGGACACTTACGGCAAAAACAAATGGAAGTGTCCAAAATATATTGGCGTAACGCTGTGTCCAAAATACGTTAATTCCCCTATTCATTCCATTTTCATTGAATTCCCTACGATGTCATAATCTGTCAAATTATATATTCCTACTTTGACATAGGAATCTTCGAAATTGTATCGCAATAGACTGTTCAAATGGGAATCATCAAAGTCTGCCAGAAATCGGTCAAGTTTCTTGAGCGCTTCCTTCTGAACATCAAAACTGGGCTTTATACCAAACGATTTTATGCCATTCGGCGTAGCTCCTATCTAGGCGCTTCAACAAATGCGCAGGGCCGATTCGCGAGCATCGCTAAAATGCGCTACTGTCATTTTTGCGGGCTTTTTGCGCTACTTTTTGTCTCGTCACTCCGCCACTTCTTATTCGCATCTTTTCTCTCCGCTCACCGTGCCAGTCTGTGTTGGAAGATCGAACGGTTCAGTCGTCCGTCGTGTGGAACAGACCAAAATAACGGGAGTTGTTGCTGTCTACCGTCTGTCCGTCCACCCCCGCGCGCAGCTTCTTCGGCGCTTTTTGGTCGTGGTGGTTCGCTTGCGGCTGTCAAACCGAGAGAACGCGAGAGAGTCTCGCATCGCTGAGAGTGAGTCACGCAAACAAAAAGAGAAAACTCAGTCGAAGCAAAAAAACCCTCGAAGAGCAGGGATGCCAAATATACAGATTTTTCTGTAATTATACAGATTTTTTCGCAGCTTGTCATACAGAGTTCCGTATACCAATATTACAGATTTTTGGAAAAGGATGCAGATTATACAGATTTTTCAAAAACTTACAGAATTTCATAAAGATTTTCCGTAAAATAATACAGATTTCATACAGATATTCGGAAAAAGTAGCCATACAGATGATACAGATTTTTGGAAGGCCAAAATACAGATTTAAATTTGGCAACCCTGTCGAAGAGTAGTGCAAAAGAAGCCATTTTTCACCGTCATCATCATCGCTCGCTCGCTGCTGGTTCGCTCACTCTGCGCGACTGCGGTACAGTGGCACCACCAGGGAAAAAATCAGTGACCCGAGTTTCGATCGCGTGAAAATTTAGAAAACTGCGGTGAAAATGTCCATTTTGGTGTGGAAATTTAGTGCACAGTGCTAGTGGGAATGCCGCAGCAGTGATTGGGCGTGCAGTTGGTGCCGACACGATCCGATTTCCTCGGTTTTCTTTGCGTTTCCGTCTCCGGTGGCCGTGTTGAAATTTTTTTCGCTTTTTTTTTCTCTTCATCCTTCATACTTGGTTGGTTCGGTCGCGGTGTGCGGGGAGTGCTAGTGCTACTGCTACTGCTGCGTTTTGGCTAGAACGAGGAAAGTCTCGAAACGGGAACCATTTTCAGAGGAAGCGGAAGGTACGAAGGTGACGACGGCGGTCGTCGGAAACAAGTGAAAAAATTAGATCGATATTTTCCTCCATCATCGTTGACGGTGCATAATACTGTGTCGAGAGGGTGAACTGGACAGCTTAGGACTCGGAGTTATATTCTTTTCATCCCGGAGGAAGGTGTGGTGACTTGGTCAACTTTTGTGCCGTTGTCCACCGTGGCGGACTGGTCCGGGTCCCGTTTTTTCTCTGGTGGCGAGAGTCGGTGAAGCGAAGAAAAAGTGCAATTTTCGGTTCAACGGCACATAAAACCGAACACGGCTCTCCGTGGCGCGTGGAGAAGAAAAAGTGATTATTAGTTTTCTTTTTGTTCATTGTTGGGGGTCGTGTACAAATTGCGCAAACGCTATACAAAATATGGAACAAAAAGAGACCCGATAACGTCTTGTACATTTGCTCCATTTGCTGTTGCCTAAATACAACATGGAACCCCACAAATGCTAGGGCGCCATGTTACAGAAATAAAAGCGAATAAATTACGAAGGATTAACATATCGCGACACATAGAACCTTACAAATGCAAAAAAAAAATGCACAATCAAGAGACATCACAAATTGACACAGCACAACACAAAACATAAATATGCCCTGTTTTCCAAATCGATAACACCTTCCGATCACAGGATGACGAGGTTTCATTAATTGGTTTGGGTTCATCAGTCAATCATGGGATTGTTTTTGATTTGGCAGTTCGCCTTTTAGTTCACTGCCATTGTTGCTGCTTTCATAGCTTGTTCTTGTCTTGTCTTGTATTTTCCTTGACATGACTTAAAGTTAAAAACTAACATCAGTAGGTCGGCTCTAGAGGCACGTTCTCCTCCATTTGGGAAATTTGTGCCATAAAACTAACATGTTACCGTTTCGTAAAATAAATACAATACAATAAAAACTAATCCTAATTGGGCAACCCTGATTCGGGTTCCATTACTCGTGCTCAACATACTAAAATAATGGAGCACTACAGATGCATATTAATATACACTGAACGAAAACCCCATCCCGAAATCGACTGATTTGTCCGACCATCCAGTCCAAATTATCAAAATCGTGTTTTCGAATGACGAATCAGTCGTACGGCAATCATCCTAAAAAGCGGATGACGATCATATCTTATTCGCGAATGAGTCGACGCACGCTATGTGAATGAATATTAGTTGCAGAGCGAAGGCTACACAGATGCACCGAATTTATTCATCGATAGCGTAACAAGTTCCTTGATCGATATTGCGCCGCATATCTTAGACATGTAATTCCTTTTAAAAAGGGTGCCCACGAGGGTATCCTGGCCACTAAGCACATCATTTGTTGAGAAAGATAGTGGTGACATTATTATTATCAATCGCTAAAAAACAAGGTTGCTCGACCATATGGTCGACATTCTATTTTCATATCACTGTCATCCGGTTTTAGGATGACATCATTCGGTCGGTGGACCATACGGTTTCCGACCGAATGTCGTTAAGGGGCGTGATCGTATCGCCTCTCAGTTGAGGTTGGGCGGGGGGTTTCGTTCAGTGTATAACATCTAGTAGTGGAACCTTACAAATGCGTAGAAAATTAGGACATCACAAGTGGACATATACAACACAGAACATACATTTTGCCCTGTTCCCCTAGTGGATAACGATTTCCGATGACAGGATGACGAGGTTTCATTAATGTTGTTGGTCCATCAGTCAATCATGTAATCGTATTTTCTCGGGCAGGTTGCCTTTTGTTCGCAACATTAGTTGCTTTCATAGCTTGAGTTTTGTCTAGGAATTTCTAATCCTAAGGGAGCCTCCTGATTCAGGTTTCAATACGAGACGTTAACATCTTGATGTTCGTTCCTGTTAGGGAACGATTCACTTATTTGATAGTTGATTTTTGCCCGAAATGACCTGAATGTAGGCCAATAAAAAGAGATTGCTCAGATTCCATGGTGCTGTTTTACTCCAAGAGTACTATAAATGTACATTAAACTTTGGAACATGTTTACAAGTTAAAATAGCACATTAAACACAAAAATAAAATTTGTAATTAACAATGTGATGTCCGTGTTAGGGATCAATTTGTGTGTTGGAGAAACTTTGTAACCTGCGATTCCTGACGACGTCACTAGGCTAGTTTATTGAGTTGTCCAAAAATGTCTCACGAAACCTAATGTAATATCCGGGAGAACAAAAGAGATGTTTACAAAGTTCTTTCAATTTTTTATACACGGGAAATTTGAACATAAATCACTATTACAGAGGTTTTTAGATTGGTCAATTGATAAAACTTCCGTTATCAAACCTCAAAGCACATCAAACGTTCTTCTCATTCCCTGAGATTACGAGAGATTATCGGCCCAGCGAAATTGGATTAGTTGTTGTGAAGTTTCAGTACGGATAGAAGATGAGTCTAGGTGGAGGCTCAACCGGAAGCAGAAATGCCGGCAGGGCCGGAAACGGTGACGGAAGTATTGCTGGAGTAGGTGCTAGAAGAGGAGCACGCTAAAGTGGAGTTGGCTTGCGGGTCATCGAGAAGTTCAGGGGCCGTGAGAACTATACAACTTGGACATTTGCCAAAAAGATGACTAATTCGCGAAGGATCCTGGGGAGCTATGGAACTAGTGACGGATCCAGTCGTGAACAGTGATGACAGCATGCGAGCGTTAGCCACCAAATATTTAAGCCTAGAAACAACGAATTACATCATGGTTCTGAATGCCATGAGTATCAAAGAAGCATGGGACAAAGTGCACAACGCTTTTCAAGACAACGAATTAACGCGCCAGATCGGACTGCTGAGGAAGCTAACTACGACTCGAAGATTCTTCAGGACGTCATGCTGCAAACTGGTTCAAGAAGCGGAGGAAGCGATGGAGCTCTATACTCAAATCAGATGCCTGGTACTTCGACTCAGGAGCTTCAGACCACTTCACCAAGGACAAGAACTTACTGACGGATTAACGACCGGCAACTGGAATTGTACTAGCAGCAGACAAGGCACCGATGAAGATCAAAGCATCTGGAGTCGTCAAACTAGCAGCAAGGTGTTGTCTGGACGAATCTCCCATCGAAGTCACGCTGGCGATTGCAGAGACAGAAATTCGAATTCCGGTAATTTGATCAAGTATTCATTTCCCTGGCAGAAGAGCTGAGCTGGACGTAACGACTGTTGGAAGAAATCGCTGAAGTCACAGGACCAATCGTCGTATTTGAGGATAATCAAAGCTGCATAAACTTGTGGAAGGTGAACTGGATCGAACGCGGAAGCAAACATATTGATGTGCGGTATTTCTTTGTACGAGATTTGCAGCAGAAAGAACTTATCAAAGTATTGTCCAACCGAAACAATGCTAGCCGACATTCTCACAAAGCCACTTCAACGAGTACGTTTGGAGACATTGCGGAAGATGATCGGAATAGAACCAGATCCAATCGAGGAGGAGTGTTAGTAGAGGCGCTTGGACCTGGATTTAGAAGTAGAAATTCCATCACTTGGCGGAAATCGGTTCGTGATGAGTTTTCCTGTATTTTCTGGAGAAAAAAAAATCATCCATTCAAATCCATGGCGAAGATACAAACCAATATAAAGTTGAAGATTATCAGGACTGACAACGGCATCGAGTGAACGAAGTTTTCCTAATAAGTTTCGAAAAGGACGGGGTACGGCACCAGAGAACGTGTCCTTATACTCCGGAGCAGAACGTTGTGGAGGAGAGGATGAACGCACGCTCGGGGAGAAAGCTCGAAGCATGCTCAACGATGCTCAATTACCAAAGAAGCACTACCAACGGCGGCCTATCTTATCAATAGGAGTCCTTCAAGATCGTTAGATGCGATGACACCAGAAGAATTTTAGTCCAGAAGAAAGCCAGACCTACGAAAACATTCGGATCAACGGCTCTGGTCAACATCCTGAAGCAAAAACGCAAAAAGTTCGATGTGAAATCAAAAGAAGCGATTCTGGTGGGATATGGAGAAGCCGTCAAATGCTACAGATTGAATAATCTGGTCAATCAAAAAGTATTCATTAGCAGACATATCAACGTTGTTCGAGGAGATAAACCGCAGAAGCTAATCATGCAGCCGATGTGCTCTAGTAGTCCGGCCGAAATCCCTAAAATGAGAGAAGTGCTCTATCAAGAAGCCGTTGGTTGCTTGATCTACCTGGTGCAGCGGGGGCAGGAGATCCTGACACGAGGAAGTCCACTTCCGAATATGTATTCACGTTTATTGGAGGGGCAGTACTCTGGAATGTGAAAATGCAGACCACAGTAGCGCTTTCGTCGTGTGAAGCAGAACACTGCAACAGGTATCATTTGGAAAATTTGTGCCATCGCCATGAACACGAGCCTAATCATCATTTACCTGAGGGAGAAGGGAAGGAAAAAAGAATGGGACGGAGGAAAGGACAGGAAAGGGAATAAGATAGTCACGCATAAGCGTACCACAATGGGTTCAAACAGCGCCCTGGAAAGAGCACTGTGATAGCGCATAAAGCGTAAAGAGAGCCTATAGCTCTTTACCACAGTGGGTCAAGAACAACAGAACGTCCTGAAGATTCAGGTTTCTGAAGTCAGTTTCACTTAATAAGTGTTTACCGAGTACTTGGGAACGCAGTTGCACAAAAACTGGACAGTTATATATCAAATGATACGAAGTTCCATAATCGGATTCACAGCTATCACATGCAAATGAATCAGTTTGCTGAATATTCGCCATGTGATAGCTGAATCGGCAGTGGCCAGTCAATGCTTTGACCAGCATGCTGCAATTCTGCTTTGACAGATTTGCTAGATAATGCTAGCCATCCCTAGAGATGGCTCAGTACAATACAATTTTGTTTGACGACATGACTCCAAACTATTCCAGTATTGTTTGTGCTGAGTGGCAGCCCAGGTGTCAATCTGAAGCTTTACCCAACACTTGGATACCGAAATAGCTGCTCAGGGCCAATGAAGTCATGTAATGCTCCAGTGCGAGCTAATAAAACAGCTAATTCATTTCCAGCGATGGAAGAATGGCCAGGTACCCATACGAGGTGAACAGCGTTTGCTGAATTCAGCTCCTCGATCACTTGGAGCAAGGACAACTTTGTCTCAATTCATCAAAAGTGGAAACAACGAGGTGTGTGTTCACAGAAGTTTCCTCTAGTAAACCGAGTACCCATAGGCGGTAAGTGCATGAAAGTGCTTCTTGTCTGAGATGAATGTGTAGTGGGGCAATGTCAAAGAGAACTTCGAGCGCTGCCGTGGGACTTGAAGAGAACACTCCAGACATCGCCATTAAGCACATCCTTTGGAGATGGCCTTATTTGGATTGGATTGTTCTCACTTCGCCCTTTTGCCACCATACAAGACATCCTTAAGCCAATATTGGACGAACTACAGTTGTGTAAATCCATTTGATATACTTGGGTTTTAGACCCCAAGTTGTACCAAAGGTTCGCCGGCATTGCCCGGAGGCCATACAAGCTTTCTTGATTCTGAACTTGGAATCAAGAATGACTCCAATGTACTCTACCTCTTCAGTCACATTGATTTCAGAATCAAAGAGACGCAAAGGTCGAACACCATTACAGTTTCGCTTTTCCGTGAAAAGAGCAATAGATGTTTTACTCGGATTTACTGAAAGGCCATATTGGCGACACCAACCCTCAACTACCTGAAGAGCGTTTTGCATAAGGTCGAAAAGGGTGCTGATGCACATTCCGACTAACAATGTTAGGTAGTCGTCGGCAAAACCATAAGTAGGAAAACCACTATTATTGAGTTGCCTTAATAGCGTATCTGCTACGAGATACCATAAAAGTGGTGATGGGACTTCCCCTTGGGGGCATTGACAAACACTCAATTTTCTTATCGCTGGTTGACGCAATGTCGAGAAGAGATGTCGGTTTTGAGCATTTGGTGAATCCAATTGGAAATCATTGGAGATATACCATGACCCCGTGCGGCTTCCAGTATGGCATCGAAAGGCACGCTGTCAAAGGCACCCTTGATATCTAAGAAAACACCCAAGCAGGATTGTTTTTGAGCGAACGCTTTCTCGATATCGTAAACAACTTTGTGTAAAAGACTCACAGTGGACTTTCCAGATTGGTAAGCATTTTGGTTCACATGAAGAGGCACATTGGCCAAATGAACATCACGGATGTGATGATCGACAGTGCGTTCTAAGCATTTCAGAAGAAAAGAGGTCAAACTGATAGGTCTGAAGCTCTTTGATTCTTCATACGACGCACGACCCACTTTCGGAATGAACTTTACAGTAATATCCCGCCAAGATTTGGGAATCCGATCAAGCCGAACGTTGGCTGGTCCAACTATTTCTACATTGTTTCCTGAGCTTGGCCAGATCAGAGTTCCTCCAAGGGGTTCCCCTTGAGGTCTTCACAAACCGTAGAGGGCAAGCTTCTTCAAAAGCTTGCATGATGAAGGTCATTGAAGTACCACCGCATCATCTAAATCGCTTAGAGTGTCAATGAATGGAGAGAATCCATGAAATTTGGCCGCAACCAAGTCAGTGAAAAGATCCCATTTGGTTGACCGGAGATTCCTGCAACGCAAAGTTTGCGAAGTAACATTCTAAAGTTCAAAATAGTCGATACATCTAATCAGATAAAGACTCTTCATGTGACACATGTCAATTGGCCAACTTGTCTGCTAGGGAAAAGCGTTATGTCTAACACTCTCTGGCAGATACCGGTAGCCTATGTTAAGTAATCCAAGATCCGTACTACTTAAGTACTCCATCAAACTGGCGCCTCTCAAGTTAGTGTCTGAGTTGCCCCAGATGATATTGTGAGCATTAGCATCACTGAAATTTGCAATAAGCGCAAGGCCTTTTGAAGTACAGTATACTGCCGTGAATCGCATATCAGTCCCATCTTTGCTGGATTTCCTATGCAAATGGGACAAATATGCGATTCACGGCAGTATATGACTTGTTTGAAAGCATCCGAAAGGGATGGTTCATCATGCGGTAAGTAAACCGAACAATAGCCGCATTTCCGGTAAAGGTTTTCAACAGATACATCAATTCAATTAAAAGAGCACACACGTTAGATCAGAGATGAATGTGGCAACGATTGCGTTGTTGACAAGTACACATGCTCGAGGCATGACACGCGAGTTGGTCATTTCATTTTTGCTGAAAGTAGCAAACACTACTGAGTTCCCAAGGTTTCCTAGATAGAAATTTCCCTTACGAAAGTAAGGTTCTTTGACTAAAGCCACTAGGGCTGTACCATTTTGCATAGGTAAATCTGTAAAGATTGATCGTTGCTGTTTTCATCTCTTTCTTTATTAAATACACATTTTTGTTAATAAAATAATTCTTGTAACGACGAAACGTAACTTGTGCACGACCCCTCTCATAATGGCAAAATCGAAACCAAGCGAGCGTGAAAAATAATTGTGATTTCTCTCTCCACGTACCTACCTACATATACCTACATTGTGTATTGGAGCAGCGAAGCAACCAGGAAGATCCAACACCGGACCTCTGCGAAGAAAAACCTTGTGTTTCCGAATGATTAACAGTGACCGTGGGGGTTTGCATTCATAGTCGTCCATGTGTTTCCCAAAGTTTCATCGAAAATTTTACCGTTTACAGTCAGTTTTAAGAAAAGAAAAGTGCATCATTAATACCCAAAAGTAAAATCAGACGGAAGAAAGTTTTCTTGCTAGAAGTGAGAGACAGAGAGTGGAAGTCAATAAAACCGACCGAGAAGAAGAAGCATAACAGGCAAAAGAAGAAAGACACCGAATCTGCTGAGTCGGAACGGCGAAACGACCGAGACGACGGTTCTCTCTCGCTTTCGAGAGCCAGCCTAGGCAGCGTGCGGCCGTAGTGTAGAGTAGTGACGTGAGTGAGTGAGTGAGTGCGAGCAGCACTGAGAGAGAGCAGCAAAAAATGTCGGGCGATCGAGAAATTCCGGCCGAGGATAGCATCAAGGTGGTGTGCCGTTTCCGGCCGCTGAACGACAGCGAGGAACGGGCCGGATCCAAGTTCATCGTCAAGTTTCCCTCGGGACAGGAGGAGAACTGCATCTCGATAGGGGTGAGTAGATGAGGGGATATTTGGAGGGAGGGGAAACAAGAGACGGGATTATGTAAGAACCGGGGTTCTGGGTGGGTGGTAGGAAGGGAACTCTGCAAACCGGTGGAGTGTTTTGCCTTCTCTGTCGCGTGTGGGAGGGAATTGGAATTGGTAGAATGAATCATTCTAGGCGCGGACTAGGTTCAGTCTCTGTTTGCATGCAGTTCCTATACGCGGAGCTGTTGGGAGAAGATAGGCTGCTGCTTATCGATTTTTTTTGTGAAGAGAATTGAAAACATACAGCTGCTGCGACGAGTGGAGCACGTTTGCGTTTGTTGTTGTTGTTGTTTTGGCTCTTCTCTTTGGGACCAATGACTGATTATTGCGTTAGTCTGGCCCAAATTAGCTTATATGGGAGTCTGTTTAACATAGATGCTTTGAATTTGGAACAAGATTAGTTCTACCTTATTTTGGTAAACAGTTAATTTGTATTGACTTAAACAGGGTGACCACTCAACCGGGAATTCCGGGAAAACCGGGAATTACCCGGGAATCGCAAACAACCGGGAAAACCCGGGAAAAAACCGGGAATTTGCTTAGAAAATAAACCACCCTTAAAATTGAAGGTCCATGATAATAATTTCTATTGCATCTACGTGAGAATCATTATTTTTTTCTTAAACATGATCAATATTTTCGTAATCTAAAGATACTATATCGCGGATGCTAGATGCAGAGTTCAAAACTTAATCATAAAATTTATTTTAGATTTTTCTAAATTTTTATTTTAAATCTTGGACTTTTTTTAATAGAACTGTTGTAGAGAATTACAATTGTTTTTGAAAAAGCTAAGGTATAAATGGAAAACTTTAAATAATGTGTCTTGGGTAGGACAGTCAGTGTATTGTATCATTACAGAAAAAAATATTGCCATATTAAAAAAAATACCTTTTTTTTACCGCAAATGTGTATGATTTTAGAAATTCTGGTTGCCTAGAAGTCCAGGTTGCCTAACATTTCTCTTGATGATAAACCAAGGTTTTCTTCGCAGATTCTCCTAGAGATTTCTCCAAACATTCATTAAGAGATTTAACAAGATATTTTCTCAGGGATTTCTTGAAACGTCTTACAAGTAACTTTTCCAAAACAATTCAACCATATCAAGCAGTTTTACCAATAATTTCCTTTTTGTCAAGAAAATTATTGATAAAATTATAAATAATTTCTAAAGACGTTCTTAAAGATTTTACATGCTTTTCGTCATATACTTTTGGAGTGATTTATTTGGGAATTCCAACTATATTTAACCTATTTGAATCCTCCCATGAATTTCTTCAGGAGTCCCTCTTTCATTAGTATACTGTCAAGCATCACAACAGTGAACATTATCAAGGAATCCTTTAATAATTATTCTAGAGATTCCACAAACAGTTTTTACATTCCAGATTGCCTTTACAAGTTTCTTCAAGAGATTTTTCGAATAATCTCCCAGGGATTGCTCCAGTAGATTCTCGAGAAATTGATCTGAGTTTTTTTTTAAATTTCATTTGGCCTTTCTATTAGAAATCTCTACCCTAACTTTGAATAGAGCATATCTAATATGTATAAAATTCCGAAAATACTTTCTTGAGAAATATTTTAAGTTTTTAAGACTAAAGAAAATATGGGCTTCTTACTAAATGTGGCCTATAGTGGATTTTGTTTTTCAACCAAAGATGCTCTAATAGCAGGGCTCATTCGCATCTAATTGTTAGGCATGATTTAGTTTTCGCTTTGTTCGAGATTTTACTAACGTTTTCCGAATTTTGAATGTTGATAACTTGCACATAACAAAAGAACTTCTGGTACAAGAAATCGCATTCAAGTATTTTTATGTAATTTTGAGCGTTAAACAGTTCAAGCTTAAAGCATAAAATTGAACAGTTATGGTGTTATGTTGTTGGGGAATTAAAAAATATATAAATGTAAAATTTATTAAAGCCGCCTTAAATTGTCAACCTCCTAAGAACGCGATCAATTGAGCCAAAAGTCTACTTCACTTGGGCTGTTTATGATGAATGATATTTTTTGACATTGTTAGACCTTTGACAATGGTGCGCTTCCAGTAAGGTTAACTGTTTACAAAATCAGAAAAATGAGAAAATAGAAAATAGCAATATCAGTGTTCCAATTTAACCATATAAATCAATTTCTAGAAAACCGGGAAAAGATTATTAGATACCGGCAAAAACCGGGAAATAACCGGGAATTTATTTTACCGAGTTGAGTGGCCACCCTGCTTAAAGCCTGCGCCGTCAGGTGCCATCGTATCATTCAAATGAGCGTAGTCTGAAGGTGCAAAAGAAGGCACGTCCCTCCAAGAGCTTTCCTGGCCATTCGAATTAACCTACTTTGTTTAAACTGTGGAAAATGTTATCAAACAATTGCATTTCACTGTCTTAAATGTATTATTCTTCAACATCTGATAGCATATAGAAGCCGTATTTCAATACAGTCATACTTTTGCTATCATGCAACCCATGAAGATGCAAATTATATATAAATCAATCATTATCGGGTCGATAAAATATATATACAGACAGATTTACTAGTTACCTAGCAGGAGTAACAATTTAACCTTTTATTTCAAGACTTTCGAGTCTTTTCTTCTTCTTGGCGTAACGTCTTCATTGGGACAAAGCCTGCTTCTCAGCTTAGTGTTCTATGTGCACTTCCACAGTTATTAATTGAGAGCTTCCTCTGCCAATGACCATTTTGCATGCGTATATCGTGTGGCAGGCACGAAGATACTCTATGCCCAAGGAAGTCAAGGAAATTTCCTTTACGAAAAGATCCTGGACCGACCGGGAATCGAACCCGTCACCCTCAGCATGGTCATGCTGAATACCCGTGCGTTTACCGCCTCGGCTATATGGGCCCCTTTCGAGTCTCTTTTTCTTGATATTCTTTGCCTCATCATCTTCGGGATCTATGAGAAACATCCTGGAGTGATTCCGGATCAAATTCCGGTAGGAAGCTCTGAAAGAGTGTCGGAAAGAATTCCTGGAGGAATCCTGGGAGAAATTCCAGGGGGAATCCAGAGAAGAATTCTTGAAGAAATGCTCGTAAATTTCCCTGCAGAGATCATGGAGAAATTCCTTGGGGAACACCTGGAAGAATCCCGGATCCATTCTGGGAAGAATCTTTTGAGGAATCTGTAGAATTCGTGAAGCAATTATGTACTACAGTTACTCTTATAGTTTGGACTGCCGTGGTCGTATTTTCTCAAATTTACTTAAGATATGGTACAAATTTGAAAATCATACGCTAGATTTTCTTGCAGAAAATATCATGATTTGACTTTAAAATGATGTTTGTTAATATCATCATCCGTGCAAGTGTCTCTACATGTTTAGGAATTGAACATTTCGTATCCGAGAAAACTTGCAGTTGCAGACCAAGCAGCGCATATAGTCTGAATTAACCTTCGTCAATCAAGTGTTTAAAATGTGATGCAGCATATTCAAGCAGCAGTTGCTTCGAAACACCCTCTAAATTTGCTTGATTTTGACTTGAATTCAATCTCCCCGACGAGTCCACTCGGTTATGATACATACTAATCAGTTGCAACACTGCCATGTATATAGTGTGTGTAGGGATCATGAGGGATAATAAATATAAGATTTGATAAATATGTTCCTGTTCAGGAAACTACAAGAGCAAATAAATTAAGCAGTAGAGATGTGAATTGTAAAGAATAGTAATCCTACATTATAGAGATCTGCGGAGGCGGCCATTGTGAGCCAATCGTGCAGAGAGAACTGTCAAAGTGTGAGCCAAATGAACATGCTTATCGTTCGTAGGAAGGCGTCGTTTGAACGGTATTGCAATCGGAATTAAATAAATTTAAATTATTTATTTTTAATATCGAGATATTGGTGGCATAGGGTCTGGGACCATTTGGGCAGGAGCACCTATTTTGGGCACTTGCTGCTATAACTCAGTCAAATTCAAACCAATTGATATAAAATTTTGTACATGGCTAGATACTGTGCGTATCTTACCGTATTCCAAAATTTAAGTCAATTGGCTGAAAATTGACTGAGCGATAGCAGCAAGTGCCCAAAATAGGTGCTCCTGCCCAAATGGTCCCAGACCCTATGTATGTTTAGTAAAAAGATAAAAATTTATTAATTCTGCTTTCAAAAGCTCATGCTTATGACGACACTTTTGTTGCTGAACTTGTCGAAAAAACTTCCATTGCTGCTTCTTGATTCACTTCTGCCGATACGATTAGCGTAACACTTTTGCAATGAATTTCAGATTTCTTCGATTGCTCCGCTATTTCAACAAAATTTTGAAAAAAAAAAATCTTCCATAATTAGAAAATGTAAACAAAACAACTTGAACCACAACGAAGTCACGCACAAAGTTTGAACATCTAGCTTTGTAGCAAGTGTTGGCAGCTGTTGTAAACAAAACAAACAGCGTTGCCGAATCGACGTATGTAACTTCCGCTCATCTCTATGTAGAGGATTTCTAGTAAAGAACGCCGGCGTAGGAAAAGTTCAATCGTAGTAGGCGTTCAGTCAGATTCAAAATGCAAATGTCAGTTTGTTGGTTTGTTTTGGGAAGAATAAACGTGTTTTGAAGAGAAATTGATATGGTTATTCTTCCTTATATAAATTAACTAAAAATTCAATTATTTGTGGTTTTGTGTGGGAAGCCGACCTATAAGAACATCAAGGTCACTACATGGCGCAGCGTTAGAGCCATACACACAACAGAAAGATTAGATCTCTTGTGCTTACTTTGATGTTCCGAGTCTGGAAAACTCAATTCAAATGAGTATTTTGAGAACACAGAGAGCGAGTAAGGCAGAATTAGACCATATAAAGCGTTAGATTCATACACACAACAGAAGGGTTCGATCGTTTGTGCTTACTTTGATGTTCTGGGTCTGGAAAACTCAATTCAAAGGAGTATTTTGAGAACCCAGAGAGCGAGTAATGCAGAATCAAACCATATGAAGTGTTAGAACCATACACATAACAGTAGTTTAGATCTGTTGTGCTTACTTTGATGTACTGAGTCTGTAAACTCAATTCAAAGGAGTATTTTGAGAACATAGAGAGCGAGTAATGCTGAATTAGACCATATGAAGCGTTAGAGCCATACACACAACAGAAGGTTGAGATCTCTTGTGCTTACTTTGATGTTCTGAGAGAGGAAAACTCAATTCAAATGAGTATTTTGAGATCACAGAGGGCGAGTAATGCAGAATTAGACCATATGAAGCGTTAAAGCCATACACACAACAGAAGGTTTAGATCGTTTGTGCTTACTTTGATGTTCTGGGTCTGGAAAACTCAATTCAAAGGAGTATTTTGAGAGCGTAGAGAGTGTTAGAACCATACATATAACAGAAGGTTTAGATCTCTTGTGCTTCCTTTGATGTTTCGAGTCGGGAAAACTCAATTCAAAGGAGTATTTTGAGAACCCAGAGAGTGTTAGATCCATACACCCAAAAGAAGGTTTAGATCTTTTGTGCTCTGAGTTTGGAAAACTCAATTCAAAGGAGTATTGTGGAAACAGAGAGTAATGTAATGTACATGTAATGAGCGAGTAATGTACAATTCGACCACATGAAGCGTAAGAACCATACACACAACAGAAAGATTAGATCTCTTGTGCTTACTTTGATGTTCTGAGTCTGAAAAACTCAATTCAAATGAGTATTTTGAGGACACAGAGAGTAAGTAATGCAGAATTAGACCATGCGTTAGAGCCATACACACAACAGAAGGGTTAGATCGTTTGTGCTTACTTTGATATTCTGAACCTGCAAAACTCAATTCAAAGGAGTATTTTGGGAACACAGAGAGCGAGTAATTCAGAATTTGATCATATGAAGCGTTAGAGCCAACAGAAGGATTAGATATCTTGTGCTTACTTTGATGTTCCGAGTCTGGAAAACTCAATTCAAAGGAGTATTCTGAGAACACAGAAAGTAAGTAATGCAGAATTAGACCATATGAAGCGTTAGAGCCATACACACAACAGAAGGGTTAAATCTTTTGTGCTTACTTTACTTACTACAGTGTGATTAACCCTAAAAGGGATACCTTCATGGCCCCAGTTTCGTCACCTCGCTGAGTGTGTTCCATCAAAGACGAGCTCTGAAAGGCGCCTGGGGTCCAATGGACCCCAGGTATCCCTTTTAGGGTTAACCAGTACCAGAAAAATATTCGACATATGTACTTCTCCAATATTAATATCTCTCGAACGTAGAATATTGCTTCTGGTCACGCCAATGTTTGATTCCATTTTAATATATATTTCCTTCTTGTGTATCGGAATATTCTAAAGATTCATGCTTATATAAGAATGTCTGCGCCAAGAAATGCGCATGGCGATAGATCATTAGCTATTAACCACGCGACACATTTTCTTCACTTTTCGCTCAATGTTTACTTTTCGCGCCGAGCAACAAACTCCTCACAAGGCAACTTCCGAATCTAAATAGGCCGTAACTGATAAAATGTAGGACAAATTATGTGACTGCGAATAGTTGAAGGCGATTTTGAGATTGAATCTTGGAAGGAATTGCAGGATAAATCTCAGAAGAAACTCATGGCGGAATCTCGGAAGGAATTCCTGGAGAATTGTCGAAACTCTTGCAGGAATTCCAGAACGACCTCCTAGATAAATTCGGAAAGACTCTGAAAGAGCACCTGGTAGAATCCCAGACGGAATCTCTTTAGGAATCTTAGAAGAAAAAAAAAACTCCTAGAGGAATCCCAGAAGGCACTCCCTGCGATGCTCATAAAAATTTCTGGAGTAATCGCAGAAAAAAAAACCCTGGATTAATCTCGGAAGAGAAGTCTCGGTTGAAATTCGCGCAGAAGAAATTTGAAGTGTCTCAGAAACCTGTGGAGAAATCCCTGACGGAACTGGTGAAGGAATCCCATAGGAAATTCCGGGATGAATTCATAAAGTGACTTTTGGAGGAATCTCAGAAGAACTGATAGGACTTTTCATCATCATGCTCAGTACAGAAGATTACGGAATAAAGTTACTAGCTTAATAAATGCCGCGAAGTCCAATTACGTTGATTATCGCGGCAGTTCCTCTAACTCTAGTCAAAATCTGTGGAAAAAGCTAAAGCAAATTAACTCTATAAAACCTTCTACCAACCAAGAAAAATGGGAACATTCAAGCGACGAAATTAATGAATTTTTTTGCAACCAACTTTAGTGATAGTAGTAACGACTCCATATTTGTAGGTAATGATAACGGATTTTGTTTCTCTCCAGTTGATGATGCAGATATAATTTTGGCAATAAAATCCATTACATCTGATGCAGTTGGCTTAGACAACATACCTCTAAAATTTATCAAACTAGTTCTACCTTGTCTAGTTACAAAGATAACGTTTTTATTCAATTTGATTATTGAAACTTCAAAATATCCTCGTGCTTGGAAATGCGCCAAGACAGAGGCGTCTCGTGACCCGTACAAGTGACTGTGCATTTGAAGATTTTTCACATGGGACTGTAGTGCAAATGGAAAATATCAGGAACCTGCACTCCGCTCGACGAGCGAATCTATCAACGACTTCGTCGATAAAACTGCTTTGTTATTTCAATTGATGAAACAGGGGTTTTCTGCCGCCATCTGTATAAGCCACTTCAGCCTTCGCTCGCCCATTGTGACCGACGATAGGTCCTAATTCCTTTGTGCCAGAGGGGTCAATATTACTTTATCGGAATTGGGGAAGCAAGAGTAGGCATTATCCAGCTATTATTTAGGAAATTTTTCGGAAAAGCTTTTAAACTTCGAAGAATCCACTCAGAAGTGAATAACTGACAGTGCAAAAAGTGGAAGAACCATTACACAATCACTCTGTAACAATTATTAGTCATTCAGTTCTCCACGCTATATTACCCATGTGATTGTGATATGACTGTAGTCTAAATACGCGTATCTGTCTAAGGATAAGCATTCGAAGACGGAACTCAAATAACATATCTGAGTACACCCAATCCACAATGGGTCCAGAGCCGTATTTACGAAGACAAAAATGTTTGTGCCTAAACCATAAGTTTTAGATACATGGTGTCTTTGGGAAACTTTCTTCTTATTTTTCGATCTTTTCTCTCATTATTGTAAAATTAGGGTGGTCCCTCTAGTTTCGCTGATCCAAACATCTGCTTTTTAATAGTTTTATGTACGTTCACAAAATGTTCTACAAAGTTGTGAAAGAACTTATTTGGAGCAAGTTTGCCGAAGAAATCATTATTCTATCTCTCATGGTTCCTAACTTATATTTTTTTAAAAGATTCATGTTAGAGTGATCCATGAATTTCAGTTTTCCTGAAATAACTTTTAATTCGTTCGTTTCTCGTAAACACTTTGTTCCGAGCACTTTTAGAACTATTAACGACGCATATTTTTTCCAAACAGCTCAAAGTTCTAACTCGCGTAGTTAAAAAGATATTGGCATTTTTCTTCGAAAAATCACTTTTTTTTTTTCAAAAAGTCATATCTCAAAAAGGAGCAAATGGATTTTCAATCTCCCGGTTGCATTGGGAAGATCGTACTCTGTTCTATTCATGGTGAAAAAACAGTAGGTACCTTTTTTGTTTAAAGCTTTTAATTGAATTTTGAAAAGACGATTTTTTTCATGGAAAAGCAGTTGTAACTTTGAAAATCGATGAGATACAAACTTGGCGTCTTCGACAAAATTGTGAGTTTTTGGCTGCTATAAAAGTGCCCAGAACAAATTGTTGCGAAAAAATCAACACATAAAATTATATTGAATAAAAACCGATTTTCATATGGAAAGCGGAACAATTTCAGTAAACTCGACTAGTCTTTGTTAGATAGATCGAAGTAACCATGTCAAAAATGTTTAAATTTGCTTATAATCCATAATTCGTCAATGAACTCAACTTAAAATGTGATTTTGAGCTGATTTCCATCAATTTAATTTCAATTTCATCACTTCAATGTATGGATAGTGAAAATGTCAATCACTAGTATGTATATATTTATGTTAACGTAAAAGCCTATCAAAGTTACATGATTTACAATATCTTATCAACATTGTGCCTAAATGGTAATGACAGTATAAATAAAAATTGGTTCTAGAATGAAATGGATGACCATTTACCAAGCTACTTTGAACTAAGACGAGTTGAATTTGCTTGAAATGTGTCATTTTTCATATGAAAATCTGTTTTTACTCAATATAATTTTATGTGTTGATTTTTTCGCAATACTTTGTTCTGAATACTGTTTGTTCTTTGACAAACTCATAATTTTGTCGATGACGCCAAGTTTGTATCTCATCGATTTTCAAAGTTACAACTGCTTTTCCATGAAAAAAAATCGTATTTTCAAAATTCAATAAAAAGCTTTAAACAAAAAAGGTACCTACAGTTTTTTCACCATGAATAGAACAGAGTACCGTGAGGTGCCCATATTTCGTGCACTTAAGAATTCCCCAAGTTTGATAAACGTCTGAAATTTTACCATAAAGTATATCGGATTAATTTCTTCAATAATATTTAGTGCTGGCACTGTAGCTCCCAAAGAAAAATATAAATTAGGCAACTTCACATTATACGAGATAGTTACAGCATTAGTTTTGATTTGTTTGAAAGTGCCAAATTTCGTGCACGGGTTCCAAATTTCGTTCAAAATGGGTCCAAATTTCGCTCACTCGAAAAGACGTACACTGGGAAAAAAATCTTCATTCCTTCTATGTGTCCGGGACATGGATTTTTGCAATGGGGGTAAACAAATGTTTTCCATTAGTGCGACTCATACTTTTGATGAGGCACCATACAGCAGCGACTCATACAATTTAGAGCACATACTATTCATGTGCTAATTTGCCTGCGTAATCGGGTATTAGTTGCATATACTTTGGATGTGGTTTGGCACATGGATATTTGCCATTAAGTATGAGGCAATTTTCCTGAGTGTAGAATTCGCCTAAACGTGTTAACTTTCAAAAGGTAGCATACTCGTACAATACCAATGAAACCATAACGTGGAGATAAAATCGATGTCTGTGACGAAATATGAGTGAATACTTGCTGTTTCCGATGTTCGTCCCGGATGTTTACATTAAGATTTCCAAAAATCCTGTAGTTTTAAGGGTTATTATTTCTGACGATTGTTTTGCACTTTAATTGACATCCTAATTAAACAATATATTATGTTTCCTGTTCAAAACCGAATTAGCGACATTTTTTCTTTGACTTCCGCTGCTTTTGCCTTGCGTTAAACACAATGTCGGAAGTGGGGCGCTGTATTGTACACCTGGTGCTCTATACAGCGCCCCACTTCCGACATTATGTTTAACGCAAGGCAAAAGCAGCGGAAGTCAAAGAAAAAATGTCGCTAATTCGGTTTTGAACTGGAAACATAATATTGTTTGCTATTTGAATCAAATGTTCACTAACTTTACTGATGGTCAGTAATGTGAATCAATTCATTTTTGTAATTTTGTAATTGTAGCCTTTTACCTTGTTATTATGTGCCATTAATAGTCACTTTCCTCGGGAGGTTAGTTCTAGTAAAGTGTCGTCTTCCAAATTTGTGTTCTAGCAATAAGGCTTACGGCAATAATTTGCTTCAATGAGACTAGCGGCTGTAAGCTACTATTCCCAATGTTTGGATAAATAAATAAATTCATCTTGAGCTTACTTAGTATTCCCACATTTATAAATTTGTTTATTTTTTTTCACTTTCTTCCTAGTTTATGAGCGGTCCCTAGCTAATTTTAAACCAATCAAAATAGTTATTAGAACTATTATTAATAACCGAATCATGCGATGGCTACAAGTACACATGAACCTCTAAAACAAAGTTATAAAAAAGAGTGCACGAAATTAGGGACCCATACAAATTGTGGGTTCCTAATTTCGTCAACAACATAAATGTTGAAACAAAATAAGAAAACAGTATTTTTAAGTAATTTTGTTACGTATTATAATAAAACATATTGAATTGAAATAATCAAACATAAATTGGAATACTTACTTTTTCTAGACATCGAAATACTCGTTCACTTCCATAAGTGTTTATTTTCTCGTATCTCTGAATATGGCAGTTGCTATTTGCATACATTTGCAATTTATTTTTCAATCTTTGACATAAATCAAATTTTTCATTTCATTTTTTTGTGAATTGTATTGAGATCAAATGTAGTTTTGAAGTTATAACAAATTTTTGATGATTCCGCTGTTGATTAGATGATAATGCTCTCAGATGTCAGAAGTTAACGAAGTTTGGGCGCGCACGAAATTAGGGCACCCCACGGTACGATCTTTCCAATGCAACCGGGAGATTGAAAATCCATTTGCTCCTTTTTGAGATATGACTTTTTGAAAAAAAAAGTGATTTTTCGAAGAAAAATGCCAATATCTTTTTAACTACGCGAGTTAGAACTTTGAGCTCTTTGGAAAAAATATGCGTCGTTAATAGTTCTAAAAGTGCTCGGAACAAAGTATTTACGAGAAACGAACGAATTAAAAGTTATTTCAGGAAAACTGAAATTCATGGATCACCCTAACATGAATCTTTTAAAAAATTATAAGTTAGGAACCATGAGAGATAGAATAATGGTTTCTTCGACAAACTTGCTCCAAACAAGTTCTTTTACAACTTTGTAGAACATTTTGTGAACGTACATAAAACTATTAAAAAGCAGATGTTTGGATCAGCGAAACTAGAGGGACCACCCTAATTTAACAATAATGAGAAAAAAGGTCGAAAAATAAGAAGAAAGTTTCCCAAAGACACCATGTATCTAAAACTTATGGTTTAGGCACAAACATTTTTGTCTTCGTAAATACGGCTCTGGACCCACTGTGAATCGAAGAGGGTATTCTGCTTACATTGTTCAGGAAGCCGATTTGAGCTTTTCCACAATTAACCGCCTGGCAAACAAATTGCGGGAGTAGATTATCTTACGATATCGAGCTTCATTTTCTTTCGAATATTGCTGATAAAATGAAACCGTATTGACCAATCCAAATTCCTGTGTGGTAGTGGTTTGTGTTCAGATTTCCCGTGTTAATCTATCTGTAAGAACTTTGTAAACATCTTTTGTTCTCACGTATATGGATAGGCTTGCAGTAGGTTTAGTGAGACTTTTTTTGGACAACTCAATGCTACGAGCAACTAAGTACAGAATGAAAATGCCACCCATTGAGCTCCACCCAAAGACATGCACGCATGCCGAAAGAGTGACTGGGCGGCCTCCTGGGTACAAGCTCTCTCGCTTTGCTCTCTTGCTGAAGCTATCGTAGTTCTAATGCGACGTTGCCAAACTTAGCAGCTACCCCGCCCCGAGCGCAACCAAACAATCTTTCCTTTCCTCCACCGCCGAAGAGGCCCACGTCCATTGGAAGAAGTGAACAATTTTTTTACTAATATATTGCCAATGCACCACAGAACAGTCCAACACAAGTAAACACAGTTCTTGTATGCATATACAGCGATCCCGTGTACTGCTGGAAGTGAACTACGGCGAGAGTTATTTTGGCGACGCTCTCACAAGTGCGTTTCGCATGCTCTCTGGCAGCAGCAGGGTGGTGGCAAAGTGAGATTAAGTTGGAAAATTGAATAGATTCCTATTGGATACGTACTGATACCTCACAGTGGTTTGTGCACTTGATATTGTGAACATCAAAAGGATAAATTAGTATTTTTTTATCATTTGTAGGATAATGTTGAAATTATAGTGATTTATTTTACTTTTTATCAACTGTGTAGTGAACGCAGTGGACCTATGGACGAGACGCCACTGCGCCAAGATCATCCCCATTCGGAAAAAGTCTAGAAGTAACACTCTTGATAACCTTCGCCCAATCAGCATTCTTCCGGCCTTGTCAAAGGTATTCGAAAAAAATCTCAAATCCCAAATCCAACAACACATCCAAGCTCATGACATGCTGTCACGTTATCAATCTGGATTCCGCTGTGGGCACAGTACAACAACTGCCGTCCTTAAAGTTCATGACGATATACATGCTTCAATCGATAAAAGAGGGGTTGCTTTTTTACTGCTTATAGATTTTTCTAAGGCCTTCGATAAAGTTTCGCATGCTAAATTGTTACGTAAACTTTCATCAATCTTCCAGTTTTCTAGTTCTGCAATTGGATTGGTACGGACCAGTTTTGTTAGCGATCACAGTCTTTTACATCTTTTCGTCGATATTCGGCTGCCTTCGTCTCCAACATTCACAACGCAAGCGATCAAACTACTGTACGGAACAAAAATGTCGAATGAATGCGCTTGACAACGATTGCGTCTTCGGGAGATGGTTCGGTTTTTGTTATTCCTGTCTTTCCCATAAAGAGAGCTGTTTTGGATAAATGTATGTGTCGTAATCGATTTATCACAAACGAATAAACTATATTATTCCAATCTTAATCAAAATTGGCTGAAATCTTGCGAAAAGCTGGAATTAGACAAATGTCATCGTGTCAGACGACGTTGATTTGATCCACTTTTTTGTTTATTGATCTTCGTTCTGCCGCTCGTGTTGTGTGTAAGAGGTAGCGGTCGCGCTCGAATGAAACAAAGCAAGCTGACACCCGACCGCGGCAACAAAACGAAGGTAGTGAAAAGTGTCGAATGTTTACAAGCCTGGTACGGTGTCCCACAAGGCTCCATTTTAGGACCCTTACTTTTTTCATTATTCATCAATGATTTACCTGATGTACTAAAATCCTGCTTCATTCATTTGTTTGCTGACGACGTCCAAATTTATTTTCACTCCTTGGATTTACCTTTACATGTTATGGCCGACTTAGTGAACGCAGATTTGGCAAGAGTAATGAGATGGTCTGAACGTAACTTGCTTCCGATTAACGCGTCCAAAACTAAAGTCATGTTTATATCGAGAAATCGTGTAACTTCCAGGCTACCACAAATTCACTTTGGTAATGATACCTTAGAATATACGTTGACAAGATCAATAATCTTGGGTTCGTGATGCAAAATGATTAGGAATGGAATAGTCATGTAAATGCACAGTGTACCAAAATATATAACGGATTACGACTGCTTAGACTTACTTCTTATAAACTACCTGAACAGATTAAACTCAAACTATTTAAATCGTTGCTTCTACCCCATTTTATGTACGGTACTGTTTTTCTTCTGAATGCTTCAGCGCTTTCACTAGATAGATTGAAAATTGCTCTGAACTCTTGTGTGCGTTTTGTTTACAATCTAAACCGTTATTCACATGTTACGCACTTACAACCTAATCTGATTGGATGCCGATTTGATGTTTTTCTTAAACTCAGGACATGCTTAACAATGTTTAAAATTATAAATTCCCTAACGCCAACATACTTAAGCGATAAACTTCAACCGCTTCAAAGCAACCGAAACCGTAATTTCCTTCTTCCACGTTTCAACACTTCCCATTACATAAGCACCCTATTTGTGCAGGGCATTAATTATTGGAATGAACTACCTTCTGAGCTTAAAAATCTCCGAAATCTGAGTGGATTTCGACACGAATGCACCAATTTGCTAAATAATATAGACTAGCATATAATACGTATTAAGATATTAGATTTAAGGTTAACAGAGTTACTGTAAATGAATTTTTGTATACTTAATCTTTACTAATGTAGTAATTTATAAGGATTGTCCTTACGCTACTGTTATATGTAATAAATAAATAAATAAATAAATCCCAGATGGATCCTCTTCAGGAATGTCCTCCTGTATGATTCTTAGAGAACACTTCTGAGGGTATCCCAAATGAACCGCTCAAAGAATTTCACAAGGTATTCCTGAAAGAATCGCGGGAAGAATTCCCTGGAAGGATACAGCCGGGGCCCGTGGCGTAGTTGGTCACACGTTCGCTTCATATGCGGATGGTCATGGGTTTGATTCCCAGCCCCGGCACTTGCAATTTTTCGTCAGTTGCTTTTCCCCCGAGAGCAACTGACACTGACCCTCTTCTGAGCCCCATGGCTCAAACGGACCTGGATACCTGGACATCGGCGAACTGCTACTCATAATGGACCCCCAATCGGACTGGAAAAGGAACAACTGCCATCCATCATCATCCTTGTGCTCATCATTCTACTAGGTATAAAGTAGAAAAAGTGAAAGCAGCAGAAAGGCAACCAGTTCGATAAAGTAGAATAGAATCTAGGCGCTGTACAAAATGTAAGTGCAGCTGTCAATTGAATTTGCTCACGTAGTGCCCAAGTGGACAATAGAGCTGTAAATTAGGTTAAGTGATTAAGAATAAAAAAAAATCCCTGGAAGGAGCTCCTGGAAGACGTTTCCGACCAAACGTCGTAAATTTTGCCAGCGATCTGACTGAGACATGGCCAGTTCCCTTTTGCCTTTGCAATCTACCCGGATGCCGTATGAAGAATCCTGTTTGTTCTAATTTAGTGGATCATTTAGTTTTTGAATATCTGAAAAAAATCCGGAAAGAACTCCTGGAAGAATCGCAGATACAATCTCTGTAGTAATCTTAGAAGAAACTCCTGGATGATTTCCAGAAAAAAAAAGTTTTGGTTAATTTTGGAAGGGGAGTCCCGGAAGAAATCTCGGTTGAAGGTTCATGAAAGAATGTCAGAAGGAACATATTGTGACTCCTGAAAAAAAAAACAGAGCGCACTTCTGAAAGCATCTTAAATAAACTCCTTGAAGAATCGTATGGGTGGGTCTCCAGATAATCTAATGATAAGTCTTAGGATCACCAATCCGGAGACGGCGGGTTCGATTCCCGTTCCGGTCGGGAAAATTGTCTCGACTCCCTGGGCATAGTGTATCATTGTGCTAGCCTTACAATATACATATTCAAGCAATGACAGGCAAAGAAAACCCTTCATTTAATAACTGTGGCAGTGCTCATAAAGTTGAAGAGAGGCGGGTCAAGTTCCAGTGGGATCGTTGAGCCACTAAGAAGAAGAAGAAGAATGGTACACTACATTCTATAGTGATCTACACATGTAAAGCAAAAGCTCATCTCCATGACCTTGAACGTTTACATTGCATTAAACGTTCCGAACGGAGTATACAGTTAGATGTACACTACCCGTCATAAGTACGGACTCACAAAAAGTATTGCAACAATATTGCATCATCCTGACTCACCTCGGTATCTCCAAAACCTGAGGACTTACAAAGATGCTGTCTTCAGCAAAGTTATTCAGGAGCTCAAAAGCAACAACTTTTCTGAAGGCGGCATTTTTGTAGGTGATCTGGTTTTAGAGATATCGAGGTGAGTCAGGGTGATCCAATATTGTTGCAATACTTTTTGTGAGTCCGTACTTCCCTGGCCATGTTCGCAGGGGTTGACGGTATTAAAGTGAAGGAGTTTCATTTTGATTATTGTAATGTAGTGTTCTTTAGTGAAACATATCACCTTTTTAACACTTTAATGCGCCTCCAACGGTTCATCACGAACCGGCTGCTGCAGATGGAGTATGGCTGATCATATGCATCAGACATGCTCGATAAACACGGAGGAACCGCCAGGGCTCAGTAGAGTCTATTCCCAAGCAATAGTTCCAAGTCGGTTGGATTTGAGAAGGTTTTGATGATCGTTACAAATCCTGATAAAAGTATTATAGGATTTGTGACAGGTTTTGGAACCTTTAACAGCCAGCTGACTTCAAAATGTTGTTTGGGCTCTATTTCCCACGTTTCTCGGTTGATTTTGATTAAAAATTTATTAATGTCATAGTCGCTTTTTCGATTTTTTACAATGTTAGTTGGTCATATTTTCTTTAAATAATGCAATTAAAATCAACCGACGAATTAATAGTGGGAAGGAGATTTGCAGCACTTAATTGTGCTGATAGATTCGAAGCTAACGTGCGAACACTTAAACGCATTGTTGACATCAATGCGTTCGACGTGACATTTTGGACAAAAGCTGACTGCTTTTTATTAACTGAACAAAGTTACTTTTGTATGACTAGGTTGACATTTCTAGGCCACGCATGAGAAAATGACATGGTTTATCGAGGTAGGACCGATAGGACAGAACGAATTTGAATATTTTTCATAGTATTTGTAGGGGGATGAATACATAATAGTTGACAAGCAATTTTTGTTTTATTACAATCAACTGACCAACTTAGCGAATTTTTGTTTATCTCTTTGATGGTGCTATGACACCAAAAGAAAAATATCAGGAGTTCAGTTACATGTTTCTGTAGGTTTTTCACCGATGACAATTTAAGGACACAAGAGATGAACACAGAGAAGTAGAAATCAAGAAAACAATTTAATATTTACCCGTAGGCTTTTCGCCGGTTGACAGTACAGTATTTAGCTGTGTACGAAGATACGGATTAGTTGGTGTACAGATGACAGGGTTCTCACGGAAAGTGCTTCAAGCGAGGCTTACATAACAACTGACAATAAAGAAACCTATTTTCCTTGACTTTCTACGCAATGGACATCCGACCGAACACATGTGTTTTTGTTAATCTCCTAGGCATTATTAAGACATGACGTATGTACATGACGGAACAACTAGCAGGACACAGTTCTAGACGTACCTTCTCAATAACGACATTCAGCATATTTCCAATAAAACTACACTTCAATAAAGCAAAGACTAAAGCTGCTATGATAGAACAGACCAGAATGACTTAATTGACTATTACCTTGGTGATCTACTTCGAATAACTGACAAATTGACAAGAACCTAACTAAATACATGGACCATACTACAAAAAAAAAACAATTGACAAAAAGAAAAAAGGGGAAACTTTTATTAAAACTATTTTTGTTCAACGCAGGCCAAAACAGTGTCGACTTGGGCCACGATATGCCTACGTACTTCTGTGTGTTGAAACAAAAATAGAGGCTCATAGAAGCAAACGTAGGGAAAAGGTGCGGTGTTAGAACATAAGCACAGTGTGCTACCGCCGTAATCACTATGAAAAAAAATAAAAAAAAAAATACTTTTTGTGAGTCCGTACTTATGACGGGTAGTGTATCTATGTTCTCAACCGAGCAAAAGCTTCTCTCACACGACATTTTCCAACATATCATCACATATAGCAAACGTCCTCGCCTATATGTGACCATTCCAACAACCCCCCAATTTGACATAGTTCTTTCGGAGGTGAATGCAAACAAATCCCATGTTTGGTCGTTCCAAGGACACGCGCTGTGGTTTGGTTACACAAGAGAATCCCAAAATAACCTTGCTTGGTACATACAGAGCTTTTATGGTCGAAATCGAAAGCAAACCAATAAATTGCGTTTGTTGTACGATGGCCGACCATCCAGGATGGATGGCGCCTACTCGAAACACGTGAATATTGTTCTCTATCGTACTTGTCCAAATCGTCAACGTCCTTAGAAGAATACCAAGAAGTACGTTATTCTGATAGAGCGATAAGAATTTGATTAAAAGCTGCATGATCCAATAAAAACGATAAGTAATAACATAAACATAAACATTTACTGCAATAAGAGTCAATGGATTAGATCGTTTTCATGAGAGAGGAATTACAATCAGTTCCTTCAGTGAACAATTTTGAGTATAAGAGAGAGGAGCGATAGCACATATCGATTTTTCATCCGGGAAGATATGCTCAGTGCTGCCATCAGAAATTGATACAATGATTCTTCAATTCCTCAAAGCCGCTTTTTGCGTTGTCAATTTGTAATTTAAAAAATCTTTGATTTTTGTTCAATACATCTATAGATAACAATGTTAATCACCTCAATCGACGGTTATCGTCAGCCACCGTCCAAAAGGGAAATCGACGGAAGGCAACAACGTGTGCTGACGCTGACCACGTTCAGTGGTCTTTTCACGTCCATTGTTATAATTAGAGTGTACGTGTTTCGCCGCGAATCACTACCACAGCTGTTTCAAGTTCCAAGTTTCTGTGCGGCGGGGTATACAGTAATCCTCTGCTCCGTCCGGATGAGGTCACGGTCTGCTAATGATCGACAGTTTGCCGTTCTCTCTGGCGTTGTTGCTCTGTTTCTGCAACGAATGCGTCATCATTGGCACAGTCATATTACACTGCCCTGTGGTATGCGACTATGGTCACTACTGTCAACAAACAATATACACATTTGGGGCAGGCTTTATGATATTGTATTTCCACGAGACATCCCCAATAAAATAACCCGGTTGAATCACATACAGTGTGCTGTATCAGAAATACAAAATATCTATAGCTATCTAAAGCAAGCTTGAGCTTTCTATTTATTGAAATTCAGGAAAAATATGCGAAATTGTTATGAATCAAACATTATATGTAAATGTGAAAGGTTTCATGCTTCATCCAGTCCAGAATGAAAACTTTGCTAGCGGCATATCCAACACAAATCTTTAATTCCTATAGCGCCGTTGAAGATATAGGATAGCGAACCACTTGGGCAACGGCCGGTATTTTGGGCACTCTTCGCTAAAACTCAGTCAATTCCACTTAAAATTTTGTACACAGCTAGATACTATACGTATCTCATTAGACCGGCCCACATTTGTATGAGACGGAAAAAAAGTTTTCAAAATTCACGGGGCACCCTCTAGAATTGTGCTTTTGGATGAGAAGAACAATATGTGAAAGATTCAGCTCAATCGGTTAAAAAATGAGCTGGCGCAAATGAGTTGAAGGTTTGTATGGGATGTTCAGTCGAAATATATGGGAAATTGGATGACCTTCAGTCTCTAATACGGCACGCCGGTTTGGCGAGTTCGATTTGGCTCAGATTTGAAAGAATGGTAGTTGAGACCCTAAGGAACAACTTTGTAGAAGACCATATCATGATAAAACTTAATTTAGTTGCGGTTTCAGCTAACGAAAGCAGGATGAGGACATCTTCCCCCGTTTACTCTCGGTTGTTACATGCAGCACGTGTTTGCCGTTCGAAACCTGCACACTACATTATAGGCGGCTATGTTGTCCTTCATTATTTCCATTGCTCACGCACGAAACAATGAAGAATTACATAGCTGCCTATGATGAGCGCGCAAGCTTCGACCGACAAACACGTGCTACAGGGTGCGGCAGGAAAAAATGCGAAAAGTTCAAGGCACTATTACACGCTAAATATGGGATATATATGACTATTTTTTCATGACAGTGTATCAGTCAATGTCTATATTCTAGCACTGAAAAATAAAAATGAACATATTTGATGTTTATCATGTGATAATGTAGGCCTAATAAGCGGATATCAATAAACTGCGCGCCCAATGGTCATTAAACAAAATGACTATAACAGTAACAAAATTAGCTCAAATTCAATGAACAACCAGACCACACTGATCCAGAGCCATGTAGTTTCACATACCAGATGAAATAAGTACATATATTTGATGATATTGTAGAGAAAATCAAAAATTGTGTTTTATCAGATGCGAAATTTAGCGACCTGTGCGATTTTCTGCGGTTTGAAAATTCTGGTTGTCTTCATCTTCAGGCGCCGCCCTGTAAAGGTTAGTGACCAAAATGGGAAATTTTTTAATTAACTTTTCAGAAAACTAGCCTATTATAGATCACGGAACGTTGAAACATAGATTGGTTAATGTCAAATGGACGAAAATGAGGTTTGAAGTTGAAAAACACTTTCGCATTTTTTCCTGCCGCATACTGTACATGTAACAACCGAGAGTAAACGGGGGAAGATGTCCTCATCCTGCTTTCGTTAGCTGAAACCGCAACTAAATTAAGTTTTATCATGATATGGTCTTCTACAAAGTTGTTCCTTAGGGTATCAACTACCATTCTTTCAATTCTGAGCTAAATTGAACTCGCTGAACCGGCGTACTGAGTGAGAGACTCTAGGTCATCCAATTTCCCATATATTTGGACTGAACATCCCATACAAACCTTCAACTCATTTGCGCCAGCTCAGTTTTTAACCGATTGAGCTGAATCTTTCACAGATTGTTCTTCTCATCCAAAGGCACGGTTCTAGAGGGTGCCCCGTGGAATTTTTCGACATTTTTGTATTTGGGCCAGTCTAGTATCTCATCGCGTTCCAATAAATGTGTCAATTGGTTCAGAATTGGCTTAGTTATAGCAGAAAAGTGCCCAAAATAGGGCCCCTGCCGAGATGGTTCCACTTCCCTACGAAAGAATAAATAACATACTGGAAAAACTTGTAATTAGAAGGCACAAAATTTGCTAATTTACAAATTGAGAGATGAAATTTGTGAAAAAAAATCGCGTTCTGTTGGGATACGAACCCACGACTCCGTATTCGCTACACCGGCGCTTTAACCAACTAAGCCACAGAACAAGTCATGATTCTGTAGAATAGAAAGCTAAACTGACTCCGAAGTCTCACCTTGAACACTCCTATTTCACAAACTCATCTCTTGGCGTTTTGTGGAATCTTGTTTTTTTTTTTGGTTTTGGAAGGTATGCGATTCACTATTGAGCCTTAAAATTATTATGCATCTGAATAGCATTGATATTGTCAAGTCTGTATCAACACCCTACCCTTTTCCTATCCCATAGCGTAATGGTGGTCAGCAAAGCCTATTCAGCCATTACTCCTCCTTATCATCGACTTTGGACTGACTTGCGCTCTCATTGCCCCACCAAATGCTGCAAAATGAAAATGAAAATGAAATCCTATAACATGGAACTACTGTCTAGCAACCGGAAGCATTGCCTTCCGGTGAAAGTTCACCGATAGTAGCAGAACTGGGCTGGAAAGTTGAGAATACTAGCAGGAGGGTCACTATTGGCTAAAACACCCTAGTTTCTTCTCATGCACTAACGTATGTTCATAACCATCGCTAGTTCCAGAACGGATTGAAAAAAGCTGTTTCGCTTCCTTCCAACTTTCTCACAGCAGTGTTAATCTATCATATAACGCCTACTAGTTATGCAACCAACCGAACTGTGCCACTTTACAGTAATCTTCACACAATCTATCACCTTACATCTGGCATCCACGCACCAATGCGTAAACCGCTATGCCAAAAATAACCATTTCCCAACAACACTCCGCACGGTGTGTTGAAACAGGATTATTATCGCACTTTCATGAACCTAAAATATTTTTTCGTTATAAGTTAGCCTTAGCTGTATATCACAGACAAACAGACGTAACACTTCGTACATTTTGCGATTCAAATCATAGTCACGGAAACATATTCGCCCAATGCTAAAAGGACTAAGTTTGGCCGACCACCAACTAGGTGGCGGTAGTGAGCAAACGTCAAACTCGAACAAAAACTATGCGAGCGCCACGGTTGGGCAGTTGGCCAACTATCAAATTTTGAAAAAGACCGATAAATCGGTGTACGATGAGAATTATCAGAGTGTTACGTCTGTTTGTCTGTGTGTATATATTGAGATTCTGGAGGTTAAAAAATCTTTCATCGGGGAAAATTAAAATAAATTCGATTTTAGTAGTTTACCACTTTTCTCATATAATATGGTATTACGCAAATCTGATGAACCTAAATTCCGCTAGAAATTATCCCCGTTCTAATAGTAAATTTGAATCCATTTAGACAGATACGAATGCAAAAGTCTTTACAACGAGTTTGAATTTGTTTGGCGTTCGTTTCATGTGTCCAGCCCACTACAGTCTGCCGAAAGTCATACATCATAAAAGTCTACATTCCTTTCATTTGTCTGATACATAGATATTTGTAATGGAGGATAACAAAAACTTCCCATTAGTGCAACTCATACATTTGATTCGTACCATTTGCAGCACATACTCTTCATGTGCTAATATGCCTGAAAAGGTTGGTATTAGTTGCACATACTTTGCATGCCAAACCATATAACGATACACCTAAACGACGATCACACGGCCACGAAAGATGCTTCAATTGCGAAATCATTTAACAAATATGGTGACTTAATCACGCGTATTTTTTAACATTCATGTTAACTGTAAGTTAAGTTGTTTTGAGCTAGTTTAGCAATATAGAATACTCTTTAAATATAATAAGAACTTTCATGTATATTGTGCTTTGATTTTGCAAGGCTGGATGTTTTACTAACAAGTAAAAAATTATCTTATGCATACTTTTGTTCGCGTGTTCGTTACGAATCTGTCAAAGAATGCAAAATCATAGTGCAATTAAAAGGAACAATCCTAAACTCTATTTTCTTTTTACTTAGTTTTAGATATGTTCATGTTGAATATGTTCATTGTTGTTTATGATGAGAACAAATTTAAATAAATTTACAGATAAAATAAAAATTGAAAATGGAAAACAAGATTAAGAAGACATCAATGTTTTGGAAATGTCATAACATAATAAAAAAACAACAAATAGTAATGTGCAAAGTAGGCAAGATTGACGCAATTTGAGGTTTCAATACAACTTTTTAAGTAGTTCTATAAGTTATTTTATTCTTCATTTCGGAATCATTGGATAGAATTTGATTGCTAAATAGTTATAACACATAGAAGATGGTTGGAAGGTATCGAGTGTACGGGTGACTTTTTAATTCAATTCTAATGGATAGTTTCCACTTTGTAAGTACAGTGTAGTGGTTTTTTCAGTTTTATGACTAGTCGTTTTAATCACTATTCCTTTTTATTTCGTTTTTATCACGCTCTGCAAGGACAAGTAACATTTATCCCCAAACTAAATCTGTTGTCAAACTCACTTGGCAAAAAGAAAGAATTTTACTTGTGAGAAAGAAACTCTATTTTATGCAGTCATAACATTGAAACCATTAAAATCCATGAAAAACTTCATCAAGAATAAAGAGTCTTATATAATGAAACTACAGATAACCCAGACGAACATGGAAAAAAAAAATCACTGCACGAGACTACTATTATTTAAATTCATCATATTACTTGCAGATTGATATGTTTCCAATATATTTTAGGCTTATACTATAAGATGTCATTCACATTGACATATATTAGACATGCGTTTCATTCGGTAAGGTAAATTCTTGATAAAAACATGTGATATTTTGAAAAAGTTTTTAATACCACTTGTATAATTATCCTTGACCAAATGATTGTTTGATTAAAAAAAATGCTATGACATTCAAATTGTTTATCATGACTAGATTATGCTCATGCTCATGCATGCTCATGCTCACTAGATAATATCATGTTAACCCGCTGTTTCATCTTACTCCACCCGTTTCAACTTGCCCCGGTGTACCTTGTTTTAAATCAAATGTTGAATCATCATTTTTGAATGCATTAACATAATATGACAACGCCGTCAATTTTATGTTATTTGAGACTCAACAGACCACTTATCACCATTTTATAAGTAACAAGGAGATAAGTCTTCGAAAATTTTAAGATTTTGTTTGGACGAAAGTCATCAACAGATCAGAGACAGAACTTTTACAAATAAGTCACGCACACTCAGTATAGCCAAATATCCATGAGGATGTGGTTTGACATGCAAAGTATGTGCAACTAGTATGTACCCGCCATTTCAGGCAAATTAGCACATGAAGGGTATATGCTGCAAATGATATGAGTCACCCCAGACAACCCGTAATCGCATAAGATGTTGCATAAGATGCTAAAGTGGAGGCCATATGCGTACATGCCTCCATTTAGGTGCATGTTAAATGTACGCATATCGCCTCCACTTTAACATCTTATTCAACATCTTATACGATCACTGGTTGACGGGGCAGGTGTATGGTGCTTCCTCAAATGTATGAGTCGCGCTAATGGGAAGTATTTGTTTACCTCCATTACAAATATCTATGTGCCAGACAAATGGAAGGAATGTAGACTTTAACGATTTATGATTTTCGGCAGACTGTAGTGGGCTGGACACATGAAACGAACGCCAAACAAATTCAAACTCGTTGTAAAGACTTTTGCATTCGTTTCTGTTTAAATGGATTCAAATTTACTATTAGAACGGGGACAATTTCCAGCGGAATTTAGGTTCATCAGATTTGCGTAATATGAGAAAACTGGTAAACTACTAAAATCGAATTTATTTTAATTTTCCCCGATGAAAGATTTTTTAACCTCCAGAATCTTAATATATACAGCTAAGGCTAACTTTTAACGAAAAAATATTTTAGGTTCATGAAAGTGCGATAATAATCCTGTTTCAACACACCGTGCTCCGTCATCCGCATGAACTTGTGCAGATGCAGTGAACTCCGCAGTCCGTTGGCCACAAGCGATTGCAATCATCACTTCCCTCCCCATCCCCACATTGACTTGCAACCTGACGACGTAGCAGGGCGCTATTGTCGCCTAAACATAGAAGATCATAAACAGTCATACACTGAAAATGCCTGTTCATCCCAAGCAACTATTTCATTGGTTTCTTGTGTGAGTGTAGCTGGCCTAGCGATACTGGATTAGCATCTACGGGCGGTCAATTAATATTCCATTCCTTACGTGGAATACAGTGAATACATTTTCATTGCAAAAGAGTTAACAGCGAACGAAAAAAAAAACTGCTCTCAAAATTTAATATTTGATGATGACGATGATTTCAATGAAGAATGGTTGAACGTTTACCAGAGATTCCTAAAAGGCTAAATCTGCGAAAACACTGCTTGAGCATTTTTAGCAGATACGATATTCTCCGTGCAGTTGAAACCAGGAATTTTCGACTGGCGAAGTTGGATTTTTCCCCAAATCTGCGCGTCGGACCTAACTTCGAAAGTGGTGCGCTGTATAGCGGATCAGCTTTACTATACAGCGCGAAGAACACGAGAATACATGTTGGGCGACTAGGTAATCCAAGAACTATACTAGACTATGAGATGATTTCAGCAGGGGTTTGTTTTTTGGTCACTTTCCGCTATAAGTCACTTAAGTTTTTACCAAATGACTTGTTTTTTTTGTTCACAGCGAGAAACGTACAGTTTCTAGGCGTGTACAAAAATTCGAGTAAATTGGTATGAAATTGTTCGAGTTACACCAAATGATCAAATAGCCTAACACTGAAGAATGCCCTCGAACTGAAGCTCCGAGTTGCCCTCGATGATGTTTTTTTTTTGTTGGGGAGAGTTGAACCACTGCGTCCAGTGCACAGTGGTTGAAATCGCGAAAAACACGATCGTGGGCATTTTGAGTGTGATAATGTGAAAATAATATAATGTGATGCTCTGCAAAGTTGTTACATATTTTAAGGAGCAACTTTTGATAACTTTTGTTTTTTGATAAATTTACCCAAAAGTTAGATGAAAAATCTATTTTCTACAAAAGCAAAGAAAACTAAATAGTGTCTTCGGCAAAGTTATAGTTAATATCATGCAGAAAAATATTGCTGCAGATACTTTTGCTCTATCTTTTGAAATGAGCGACATATAATACATTTAGTATAAAAAACCACTTAAAACCTTGAAAAGCCACTAAATGCTTTATATCTCTTCTGGATTAGGTTTTCGAGGCTTCCGATGTTCTGAAGACTTTTTCATTATGTTATTGTGCATCTTTTTTCTTAAGACAGTGTTGCCATATTTTTATTGTTTCTATGTGATTTTTTAATTTTCCTATAAAAAATGACTGTTTTTAATAATGAGATATCTCGAAAAATTGCAAAAAGTTGCAAAAAATTCAAACCATGATGAAAAGTTGAATAAAATTGCTATCTTATACAGGTCAACTGATGAGTTGCTCTCTGTCTCTTCGATGCTTAAAATCTGTTTGAAAATTGTCACTTTCACACTTTTTAATGTTGAAATAAATACTTTTTCCATGTGATAATCTAAAAATTGTGCTATACAATGTTCAGCAAAGTTGTTGCATATTTTTAGAACAAACTTTTGACAAAATAACTTTTTTCAAAAATTGCCTTAAAGTTAGATAAAAAAAATATTTTGGTTCAAAAATGTGCTTTTTTTCTTTGAAAACGCATGTTATCAAGAGAAATATTCAAGATAACTTCTTAGTGTCTTCGACAAAATTGTGCATTTATTGAATACAAAAAAGTTCCTAAAACATTCCATGTCAAGGAAATCAAATATAAAAAAGTTAAGTGAAATTTTCATGTTTTTCTAAACATTTAAGGGGTTTTTTTCATAAAATCAGCTCTAAAATGATCATTTTTGAAGATAGAGTCATGGTGTCTTCGACAAAGTTTTTCCATTTAACATTTAGAACAACTTTCCTGAAGACGCCATTTTGATTTGCGGATTCCTAAGAAAAATATTTTTTATGTAACTTTAAGGCAATTTTTTTAAAAAGTAATTTTGTCAAAAGTTTGCTCTAAAAATATGCAACAACTTTGCTGAACATTGTATAGCACAATTTTTAGATTATCACATGGAAAAAGTATTTATTTCAACATTAAAAAGTGTGAAAGTGACAATTTTCAAACAGATTTTGAGCATCGAAGAGACAGAGAGCAACTCATCAGTTGACCTGTATAAGATAGCAATTTTATTCAACTTTTCATCATGCTTTGAATTTTTTGCAACTTTTCGAGATATCTCATTATTAAAAACAGTCATTTTTTATAGGAAAATTAAAAAATCACATAGAAACAATAAAAATATGGCAACACTGTCTTAAGAAAAAGATGAACAATAACATAATGAAAAAGTCTTCAGAACATCGGAAGCCTCGAAAACCTAACCCAAAAGAGATATAAAGCATTTAGTGGCTTTTCAAGGTTTTAAGGGGTTTTTATACTAAATTTATTATATATCGCTCATTTCAAAAGATAGAGCAAAAGTCTCTTCGGCAATATTTTTCTGCATGATATTATCTATAACTTTGCCGAAGACACCATTTAGTTTTCTTTGCTTTTGTAGAAAATAGATTTTTCATCTAACTTTTGGGTAAATTTATCAAAAATCAAAAGTTATCAAAAGTTGCTCCTTAAAATATGTAACAACTTTGCAGAACATCACATTATATTATTTTCACATTATCACACTCAAAATGCCCACGATCGTGTTTTTCGCGATTTCAACCACTGTGCAGTGAGTTGAACTTTTGTGGTGATGTTATAAGCATCGGCATTTCCGAAACCAATCAGTGGAAGGTCTTTTAAAGTGCTATATGTGATGACTTGTTTGAAAGCATCCCTAGAGTTTCGTTTTTCATGCAGATTTTTAAAGGAAAAAAATGGGCTCGATCAAAGTCTGCTCTATTTTGTATGGACATGCGTTACGAGAATGGATAGGGTTTGGGTCTAGGATAGCCAAAGTTGTCTACGTGGAGTTATTTTTTTTTGTCACACTTAATTTTGATTACCGAGTTTGGTAATTTTTTGACGAGATTAGAATTGCTGATGCTGAGTAACGAACTCCTTCAGCAAAAATCATTGTTTACCTTTTCTATATAGGATATCAAACGTTTGCGGGGGATCGTAGTAGGCTATGCGCGCGAGCGGTTGCGTTTTCGAATCTGTCACACGTTTTCTTTGTTCCGCATTGTTTTGATTATGGTCGACCGAAATGAGTAACGGCTGGTATTGCAAATTTTGACTTGAAAAGTGCTTGTAAATTGCTCTCTGGATAATTCGCGATTTTTATGAGAGTTTGTCTTAATACCATCGGGGCGCTGGAATTCGTCTTCATTTTTGCGTGATCCACCTGTAGTTTTTGGTGATATTACTGCTGAATGTCCGGGACACGCAAATGGAAGTCAACAATTTCGTCTCGAGAGTACAGGAATTTGTATAATTTGGTAAGTCTGTTCCTCTAAATCATTGAGGTGCCTAAACTTTGACCAAACGTATCCGTTGGACCAAACTCTTCCACTATCATTACCCAAATTCCTGTGACATCTAGGCCTAAGAGGACTTAGAAGTCTCTGCATACCTTTCATAGGTGTCCAACTAATCTTCCTTTCTCATCCCTCAGCTGTTGTAAGGACGTGGCCAGGACAGCTCTCAGCCGTTGGAGGATTGCGTCAATCTTGTCTGACTCTAAGATTAGCCCCAAATCTCTGTGCTTTAAAGCAATTGGTAACGGACGGGAAAGAGGCAATTCTCTTAACAGCGATCTGGGACTGTACCACCTACGAATTTGTGTGACTTGCTTAATGCTAATGTTTACCTTTTCCATACAATTTTGACAGTTGTTTTACTGAACCTCAATTAAATCATTTACCGAAACAACCGAGATCGTACTGGTCCGATCTCGTCAAAAAAGTGCCGAACAGGCAATTCAGAAATATGTGTGTAGTTCCCACCATACGTCATTGTGAACGGCCTAATTGCGATCAGTTGACGTTCACTACGAAGCTGTCAGATAGGAGCGTGAAGCATGACCAACATATCTAAATACCAAGGTAAGATATTCCCGCAAATGTCAATAACGAGACCCACTAACACATCTGCGTTAGTTATGAAAAGTTTGTGATTTTACTCTAGAATGTCATTATTTCTGCAAAATTTGTAAAGTTTTATTAGTTTGAACGTTTCTAAATGCTGTAAAACTATGTTTAGAACCAATTAAAAAAATGTTGTCATTGATTTTCAAATGGCGATATTTTCTGATTTATTGCATGGAAGTCATTTTTTATCTAGTGAGATGTCTTTTAATAATTGCCTCTATGATGTGAGAGCCTAATTTTTCATAAAAGTTTGCTAAATAGTGATGCGCCCATACAAATCTGCACAAATTTCATAACTATTTTTTGCTTTTTTCCTTTTCTCACTAATACATGAATAATAGTTGGAGTATATTACCTTGGTATTTAGATACGTTGGAGCATGACATCGTTTAGCAATTCCCTTCCGAGCAGTCGATGTTATTGGACAACCATTCAACAAACAGAAACAACCGACGACTCTTTGTTCGCCTGGCTCTTTGGATGCTGGAAAAACGAGTGTGTCCACAATTGCTTTGTTGACCATCGCACATGCTCGAGGCGTGTCACGCGAGTTTTCTGTTTCATTTTTACTGACACTACACTAGAAAACAGTGCGTGAATCGTGAATTCACAAAGTTCCGTGCATTGTCGGGCGCAGCCTGAAATAGTTTAAGACTGAACTATTGAACCCTGGACTGAATCATGGAACTTGCCCTCTTTCTTTTCTTACTGGTATGACACGTCCCAACTGAGAAAGAGCTTGCTGCTCAGCTAGTTTCCATAAGAATTTATTAAGTTATTAACTGAAAGATTATTTTGGTAGGTAATTGACTATCATTGCATTGTTGGAACGGTTGGTATATGTTATACAGTCGACTACTATAAACTGTAGACAAACATTTGAAAAGGACGTAACAGCTATTGCAAAATTACTGTAACTTCTTGAATACTAGTAGTTTACAAAGAGTAATGTACTGTACTATTAAGATTATGTTTCACTTCCTACAGTTTACTCCTGTGCTGTAATTCAGATGTCGATTCCGGTTCTACATTTTCATTCGGTGCATCGAGTCGAAGATATTGGTTTGATTTCCCATTCCTCGCGTGTCGTCGCGTTTCCATTGGACCCGACAACTTTATCGCCAAATACCATCGCGGAGAAAAGCCAAACACCAGGCAGGCCTCCACCACAGCCACTTGAGTTTTTCCCACATATCGGAACGATTCAACACTCGGCTATGACGCGCTGGGTGCGTGAATTTTTACGGTCAATTTTATCGATGAGCTGTTGCTGTTGGCTGTGCTACATACTTGAGCTCCTCCAAACCAACCAAGCATATTCGTTCCTTCCTATCGCAATCGTCCATTTAGCAGCGTGGAGAAAAATTAAATGATTGTGTGTGAGAGCATACGGACCTGTCAAGTGTGGTTTATTCTTGACAGACCCTTTCTATACCGGAGTTAGCCTAGTGGTTAAGGCTAGAACGCCAATCCGGAGACGGTGGGTTTGATTCCCGTTCCGGTCGGGAAAATTTTCTCGACTACCTGGGCATAGTATATCATTGTACTTGCCTCAATATATACAAATTCATGCAATGGCAGGCAAAGTAAGCCCTTCAATTAATAATTGTGGAAGTGCTCAAAGAACACTTAGTTGAGGCGAAACAGGTCAAGTCCCAGTGGGGACGTAGAGCCACAATCTTTGCAGAGGAGAACTTCCACGTCAATGGTATGAAATAGGTGAATTATTCTACTCAGCTGGTGAATGCCAGTCGGTCGTTAAGGGGATGAGCGATTAATCGGTTTGGGTCAAGTAGAACAACTATTCCTAGAGGAGGAAAAGATGCCTCCATCTCCGATAATATACACAGTCGATTTTGGTTCTAGATGGAAAGTCGTCGTCACCATCGCATCGGTGGAACGATTAGATCATACACTTGTTATTTTCGGATGATTAGATAGTGACTAAACGCTGCGTTCGGAAAAGCGGAAAGTTTGCTGAGTGGTCAGGAACGACGTGTATGCGAAGTGACTGTGGTGAGAAACTGAGTAATTCTTTGCTCTAGCTCAACGTGACTTACTCAAAAACTTGCCGGGATTATGGGAATATCGATTGCTAGTCTAGTTTGCAGTCTTAGAAGCTCACATGATATATCATGTAATTTCCATGTAAAATTTTCACGCTTCTTTTGATCCGTGTAAATAAATGTAGACGGGCATGCAGTCATAAAGTAAGAGAACAGTTTTATGATAAATGGACGAACACCTCTAGAAGAAGAGCCTATGATCGAAAGCAGCCAAAAACACCTAAATTTGCATTCAGCCATCTGTCCTTTCGGTCATTTGTTATTCTTCAAAATGTTTGTCAGCCATCTGTCCGGAGACCATAAAAAAGGCCCCTTGTTCAAATTTTCACAACACCTTATTGCTTGAAGTAATTTACCCTTACAGCCTTTATACAATGTGATCCAAATAATTAATTACCCGGTTTGGTTCGCTGTAACAATTTGCGTAACTGCGATCGAAACGATCATCAATGATCAAAAAGTCCACCGATACTCACCTCTCGATCGGTCATCCTCCTTACATAGGCCAGTTCAGCCACCAGTGTATGTATTCCAGCCGTCGTGGGCTGCCTCTTGTTCGTCTTTTATATGTACCTACCCACCTACCTACGTACATACAACAATTACTGCGTTAATTCGCGAACATCGGCTTCAAAACCCCACCGGCTGGATTTGGCTTCAAATACATTCAACGACCACACAGGTGATGCGCTGCAATTAGGCGAGGGAATGAAAACAGGTGAAGCGAAGCTTCGCGCATATGGGAAGCAAGAGTAGCGAACGTAGGAAAATGTATATAGGGGCCGCTGAAAAATGGCGTTACAGTCGGAATTTTTAGTACACAGACAAAAAAATGGTAAACATAAACAAAATTTAGTTTAATTCAATCGAAATTCTATGTTAGATTAAACATGATTGAAGCATTAGTTGGAATTTAGTAGAAACTAATCAAAACAATCAAACATTTACATCATGCTGCTTGTTTTATTTCGATGCATAACATAATCAACGATTTATATAGTCAATTTATTATTTGTCAATTCGAACACCCACGCTTTATGACCATATACGGCTTTTACAGTTTACGGTACCTAAGTGCTAAGCGTATTACGCAGTCCATCAATAATATCCGCAGCTGCAATATGCTTTTTCATATCACGGGATACGATACAAACACATCACAATCAATAAATACCTTCTTCTTCTTCTTTCTGGCTCTACGTCCGCACTGGGACTTGGCCTGCCTCGCTTCAACTTAGTGTTCTTTGAGCACTTCCACAGTTATTAATTGAAGGGCTTTCTTTGCCTGCCATTGCATGAATTTGTATATTGTGAGGCACGTACAATGATACACTATGCCCAGGGAGTCGAAAAAATTTTCCCGACTGGAACGGGAATCGAACCCGCCGTCTCCGGATTGGCGATCCATAGCCTTAACCACTAGGCCAGTGGTGCTCATCTTGCGGCCCGCGGGCCGCATGCGGCCCTCCAAGCCTTAAGATGCGGCCCGCGGAGTACTTAAGGACGAATCGAAATTTTTGAACGATTATTTGAAATAACTCGTTAAATTTATAAAGAAATCAAACAAAAAAAAAACGCTGATCTATTTTTACAGTGTTGAACACAAATTAAATGATAAATAAATAAAAAGAACAATCCGTTATGGTAAGATTCGAAATCGCAGCTCTGAAATATTTCGGCATTTCAGCTAAGCTACGGAGCTAGCTTATAGTTATTTATAAGTGGTACGAATGAAATGAAAGTTTGTTAAAAATGCAATCTTGAATCATTTCAAAATTAGTTGCAGTTTTTAAGCGCAGTCAATGCAACGCTGAGCAAATATTTCACAATGCGCCTTTCCAAAGAACATAAAAACACAAAGCACGAAGTTTTTGACAAAACTCTTAACAAATCTCAATTTGGTTACCAATATTGTTAAATTTTCACTGCTTGTTTAAATTTCTATTATAAGACTCACATTTTTCGAAACAAAACTTACGAATCCAATTTGAATTGTCCAAGCGAAACTCCTGAACAATCTTAAAGAAAAAAAAAACTCAGGCGAGATTCATAAAGCGTCTCCTGTGCCCATTTGGAGAAGCTTTTGGATACATTTTTGGACACTCCAGGAAACATTATTGGAGAAAAATTTTAAGCAACTCTAAGCGAAATATATGGAGAAACTCAAATCATCCTGGAGAAAATAAACCTGAAGAAACTCAATGACAAAGTTGTGGCGATACTGCATGGAAATTATAGGAGCATCTCTTAGAAAAATGTTCTGGTGCCACTCTAACAGGAATTTCTTAAACAACTTTAGATTAAATTCCTCGAACAACAAAAACTGATTTTTCTAGAGTAACACAAACAACATTCCAGGATCAACTGCATCAAGACACAGAAGATGTCTAGAACGCGTGAGGAAAATTTGAACAATAAATTTGAAGCAACTTATGCAGCAAATTTACAAGATAATGTTGAAGAAACTTTCGGGAACAATTGTTAAAAATCTAATTTTTGAAGAAATGATGAAGTATTTCATCAACTTTAGAAGAGGCGTATGGAAAGAGTTTACTAAAATCTTCAAGAAACTCCTGGAAAATTTTCGGAGAAATTCTACGAGAAATTCTTGTAAACGATTAATGAGGAATTCCTGAAGTAACTTCAGGGCAGTTCCAAAGGCAAATCTAAGAGGTGTTCTTGGAGGTGTTCCAAGAGAATTCTAGAAAAACTAAAAGAAACTTCAAGAAATTTTTCGAAAACCTTCTGGAGCAACTCTACAAGAAATTTCAGGAGAAAATCCAGCAAACCTTTTTGGAGCGATTCAACAGAAATTCTTATAAAAGCAGGGGGTGGAAGCTCAGGTAAAATATTATCTCCTGGGCGCCCATTAAAAACACCACCCCCAGCGAAGACTGGCGCTTGAGCCTAGCCATTTAGCACTGTAGTTGGAGGAAATGCCAATGCAGAACCCGTAGCTTCCGGGTAGGTAAGCCCAGCTCCCTGGGTTAGTGGGTTGGTGTCAGGCCCTGCGAGCCAGCCGTAAAAAAGACTAGCACCGGAAAATCAACAAGAGAAGAATGCGAACCGATACCAATGGCGACGACCACAGCGACGAAAAGGGACTTGCGATTGGAAGCTCGGTACGTGGAACTGCAGATCTCTCAACTTCATCGGGAGCACCCGCATACTCGCCGATATACTGAAGGACCGCGGGTTCGGAATCGTAGCGCTGCAGGAGGTGTGTTGGACAGGATCTATGGTGCGGACGTTTAGAGGTAATCATACCATCTACCAGAGTTGCGGCAACACACGTGAGCTGGGAACAGCTTTTATAGTGATGGGCGACATGCAGAGGCGCGTGATCGGTTGGTGGCCGATCGACGAAAGAATGTGCAGGTTGAGGATCAAGGGCCGATTCTTCAACATTAGCATAATAAACGTGCACAGCCCTCACTCCGGAAGCACTGATGATGACAAAGACACATTTTACGCGCAGCTCGAACGCGAGTACGACCGCTGCCCAAACGTCAAGATCATCATAGGAGATCTAAACGCTCAGGTAGGCCAAGAGGAGGAATTCAGACCGACGCACAGTGGCTGGAGGCCGGACAAAACCTCAAAATTTCATTGCTTTGATATTTTTCTTTTATTATAAATACTTCAACTAAGAGAAATCCAAATTTTCAAGTCAATTGAATCAAAATTGAGTCCAGGGGAATTTTTCAAAGTTGAACAATTATGTACTGAATAATTAGTTTTTATCATCATAATTTCAAACCATAATTTCAATGTCACAGTTTGTAACATATAGCTGATATTTAAATACATGAATTTTGTTATTGTTTTGGGATACATTTAAGCTTGGCATTACAACATTCAATATTAATCTTAGCTTACATTAGTTGTCTTTTAAGACCATTCAAAAAGTGTAACTTTTACTGATTTTTTTGATTATAAATTCAGGCTACATTGATCTAGTACTTTTTAATGAAACAGTTCGGAACGATCAGGTGTGTTGCATCTAACCCCAAATCTTGTCTAGTTTTTGAAGGTATACGTCACTGTCTGCGCAAAACTGCGCTAAGAACGAAAAATTTACTTTTTTGAAAAAAAAGTTGTAATGGAGACGCATGGTTCCGGAACAGTCGAAAATTTATGAATTTTATTTCCGAACGTAAACTTATAAAATATCTTTTAAAATTCCCGTCCAGAATATAAAAGTCATTGTAGTATATTGACATGTTGCGTTATCACTTATGCAGAATGTACTGGGGAGGGGTTTTAACCTGTTTATTGTCGCGAATTCGATCTCTTGAGACAGCATTACGTTGGTACTGTATTCAACAAGTGCATTTTTGAGCAAATACTACAGTGCGGATATTGAATGGTTTAGTGATAGACTGTATTTTTATCAATTATATTAGAGTAAGTAGCTATATGTAGTTTACCTTTTAATAAATATAATGAAATAACGGATTTCTTGTACATTCAAAAACGAATGTACCTTACATATGCATATTTATTGTTTTATCAACTAATCATCCGAGGATTCATTTGCTAAAATACGTTCTCGGAAATTCGGCGGCATTAATTTTAATAATGATTAACTCAAAAAAGCCACTAAAATGGTGACCACAGACCAACGCACAGACAAACAGACGTATCACTTCGAACAAATTGCGATTTAAATAATGATCACGAGAACATATTTGCTCAATGCCAATCAAACCGCCAATCAATTCCAATGTTTCGCAATCTCATAACTAGGTGGCGGCAGTGAACAAACGTCAAACAGGAGCAAAAATTATGCGGGAGCCATGAGCGTACGATTTACGAACTACCGATTATTTGAACTAACTGTTAATAAGAGGATCAATGGGAAGTGAGTAGCATGAGATGTCTGTTTGTCTGTGTTGTGAGTTTGTATTGTCGACTTTTGTTGCACCTAGATGTGGTATGAGGTATCGTCTTTGTTATTTTCGCTTTGTGACATGATGAATAGAATGTAACCCTCACTTAATAAAAAGTGTATAGCATTTTTATACAATTTTACATGCTTCATCAAATAAACTATGTAGATAAACATTTTATCCAATATTTTTTGCAACATAGAGCACTAAAACTATATTCCAAAAACAAATAAACATGATGCCGACTTATTTATTATGAGCTTTTTATTATTTTTATTAAAAATATAGTTATTTTAATACTTTAAACCTAATTTTATACAAAAATAATACAAGTTATGTAAATTTTGATGCCAGAAATAGATTCAGCACACCCAAATTATCTAGACATGTGAATTTCAGCGCATTTGGAGAAAGTTTTAGGTTTTGTCCGGCATTTGTATGGAGCCCCGCCACTGTGCGACGATTGGAAAGTTCAGCGCCCACCAGGTGACGAACGAAAATGGCCTACGCCTCATCGATTTCGCCGCCTCCAAGAACATGGCCATTCGTAGCACATTCTTCCAGCACAGCCTCCCGTATCGTTACACCTGGAGATCACCACAACAAACGGAATCGCAAATCGACCACGTTCTGATTGATGGACGGCACTTCTCCGACATTATCGACGTCAGGACCTATCGTGGCGCTAATATCGACTCTGATCACTACCTGGTGATGGTTAAACTGCGCCCAAAACTCTCCGTTATTAACAACGTACATTACCGGCGGCCGCCCCGGTACGATCTAGAGCGACTGAAGCAACCGGATGTCGCCACCGCATACGCGCAGAATCTCGAGGCAGCGTTGCCGGACGAGGGTGTGCTCGATGTGGCCCCTCTAGAGGACTGTTGGAGTACAGTGAAAGCAGCCATCAACAACGCAGCCGAGAGCACTATCGGGTACGTAGAACGGAGTCGACGAAACGATTGGTTCGACGAGGAGTGCAGAGCGGTTCTGGAGGAGAAGGATGCAGCGCGGGCGGTAATGCTGCAGCATGGAACCCGACAGAATGTGGAGCGATACAGACAGAAGCGGAAGCAGCAGACCCGTCTCTTCCGGGAGAAAAAGCGCCGCCTGGAAGAAGCGGAGTGCGAGGAAATGGAACTGCTGTGCCGTTCACAGGAAACACGTAAGTTCTACCAGAAGCTCAACGCATCCCGCAAAGGCTACGTGCCGCAAGCCGAAATCTGCAGGGATAAGGACGGGAGCCTCCTGACGGACAAACGTGAGGTGATCGAAAGGTGGAAGCAGCACTTCGACGAGCACCTGAATGGCGAAGAGAATGTAGGCACGGAGGACCAAGGCAGCGGAGGAAATGACTATGTTGGTGCAGCAGAGGACGGGAACGAACCAACTCCCACGCTGAGGGAAGTTAAGGATGCCATCCACCAGCTCAAAAACAACAAAGCGGCTGGTAAGGACGGTATCGCAGCAGAACTCATCAAGATGGGCCCGGAAAAGTTGGCCACCTGTCTGCACCAGTTAGTAGTCAAGATCTGGGAAACCGAACAGCTACCGGAGGAGTGGAAGGAAGGGATAATCTGTCCCATCCACAAGAAAGGCGACAAGTTAATGTGTGAGAACTTTCGAGCGATCACCTTTCTGAATGCCGCCTACAAAGTGCTATCCCAGATCATCTTCCGTCGTCTTTCACCTAAAGTAAATGAGGTCGTGGGAAGTTACCAAGCCGGTTTCATCGACAGCCGGTCGACGACGGACCAGATCTTCACCGTACGGCAAATCCTCCAGAAATGCCGTGAATACCAGGTCCAAACGCATCACCTGTTCATCGACTTCAAAGCGGCATACGACAGTATCGACCGCACAGAGCTATGGAAAATTATGGACGAGAACAGCTTTCCCGGGAAGCTGACTAGACTGATAAGAGCAACGATGGACGGTGTGCAGAACAGCGTAAGGATTTCGGGTGAACTATCCAGTTCATTTGAATCTCGACGGGGACTACGACAAGGTGATGGACTTTCCTGCCTACTATTCAACATCGCCCTGGAAGGTGTTATGCGACGAGCCGGGCTCAACAGCCGGGGTACGATCTTCACGAAATCCAGCCAATTTGTCTGTTTTGCGGATGACATGGATATTATTGCCCGAACATTTGGAACGGTGGCAGAACAGTACACCCGCCTGAAACGTGAAGCAGCAAAGGTCGGACTGGTGGTGAATGCGGCAAAGACAAAGTACATGCTGGTAGGTGGGACTGAGCGAGATAGGACAAGCCTTGGCAGCAATGTTACGATAGACGGGGATACTTTCGAGGTGGTAGAAGAATTCGTCTACCTCGGTTCCTTGCTAACGGCTGACAATAACGTGAGCCGTGAAATACGAAGGCGCATCATCAGTGGAAGTCGTGCCTACTATGGGCTCCAGAAGAAACTGCGGTCAAAAAAGATTCACCCCCGCACCAAATGTACCATGTACAAGACGTTAATAAGACCGGTGGTTCTCTACGGACACGAGACATGGACGATGCTCGAGGAGGACCTGCAAGCACTCGGAGTTTTCGAGCGACGGGTGCTAAGGACGATCTTCGGCGGCGTGCAGGAGAACGGTGCGTGGCGGAGAAGGATGAACCACGAGCTCGCTGCACTTTACGGCGAACCCAGTATCCAGAAAGTGGCCAAAGCCGGAAGGATACGATGGGCAGGGCATGTTGCAAGAATGCCGGACAACAACCCTGCAAAGTTGGTGTTTGCTAACCATCCGGTAGGTAGCGCAGAGAGCACGATGGGCGGACCAGGTGGAGCGTGATCTGGCGAGTGTTGGGCGTGACCGACGTTGGAGAGCTGCAGCTGCAAATCGAGTATTATGGCGGCAAATTGTTGATTCAGTATTATCATGGATTTGATGTTCACTAAATAAATGAATCTTATAAAAGCAGCTTGACAAGTTCTTGAAGTGGCTTCAAGGCAATTCTAGGGGCAACTTCTAAATTGTTTGTTTGAATTTCAATTTGAAGCTCAAACGTTTTTCTCAACCAAACTTAGAATCTTAAGGACAAGGTATTTGGAGTACATAGCTCAAAATTTCTAGAGCACCGTTTTTTAGAACCGTTGAACGGATTTGGATTAAAATGCATCACGCTAATTGTTCAGTGGTTGTCAACAGCGTGATGCATTTTAATCCAAATCCGTTCAACGGTTCTAAAAAACGGTGCTCTAGAAATTTTGAGCAATGTACTCCAAATACCTTGTCCTTAATTGAACTCCACAAAGGGCAATAGATTATAAAGTTTGACCCTTACACAAGTTCTGAACAGTTCAGATTTTTAATAAATATGCTTTAGAATTGTTCTTTTTGATGTTTTTGTGTATCGATGTTTTATGCGGCCCGCAGGTCGCTCCCGAATTGCAAATTTGGCCCGCGGTAACCTCCAGCCTGAGCACCACTGCACTAGGCTAACTAGAGACCTAGATATTCATGTATACACTTCCCTTTAAAGCCCTGAAAGAGTCCTTGAACTTAAAGAAGACCTTTGCAGAATCGCTGGATAATTTTCTTCAGAATTTACTAGATACATACTTGGAGGAAAAGGTAGTCGAATCTCTGGGAAGTTGTTATATATCCTCCAGGAAATCCATCCGAGAATCTAAGTAAACCCAGAAGGAACCTGCTGGATTATATCCTCAAGGAAATCCTGTAGGAACTTCAAGAGGAATTCTATAAACAAAAACTGCAGGTGGAATTTCTCAAAATAAACATAAACAATAAACTTCTGAAGGATTTGTATTAGAAACATCTGAAAGAATTCCAGAATGAACTTCAGGAGGAATTCCAGAAGGATCTGGAGGAATTCCAAACGGAACTCTTGGGGGAAACCAGAAAAGAGTTACTAGATAAATCCTAGAAAGAGTTTCTGAAGAAATCCTGGAAGCAGTTTTCTAGAAGAACTTCCGGGAATAAGTTTCAAGAGGAATCTCAGAAAGAGTTCCAATAAGAATCCCGGAAGAAGTATCCGAAGAAATCCACGAAGGAGTTCCTGAAGGGATTTCAGGACTGATATCCTGAAGAAATCCCAGAAGGAACACCGAATGCAATCTCGCATAGAACTCCTGGAAGGAATCTCTGACAAAATTTTGGAAGAAGCTTCTGACGGAATCTCGGAACGAATTCCTGAAGTAATCTTCGAGAGAACTCCTGAAGGAATCCTGAAAGAAATCCCGGATGAAATCGCTGGAATTTCCAGGAAAACCTTCTGGAAGTAAAAAAACACTTCAAAAGACATTCCAAAATAAACTTTTAGGAAAATCTAGGGTGGAATTCGGGAAGGATGAAGGAATCTAGGAATTCCAGTAGTAAACTCAGGCGGTATTCCTTAACCCTCTACTTCCCATGGTTGCTCTAGAGCACCATCGATTTTCGACGAACTCCGGACAAACGGAATCAGATGAATATGATGCAATAATTTTTAGAATATGGTTATAACCTTCTTAAGGTTAACCCAACTACTATCTACTTGTTTCAATAGTTGAACTATTGCTAAACAATCAAAAACCTATTGATTTACAATCATTTTTTTTTCATTGATTTCGAAAAATTTAGCCAATTTGCAATAACTTTTGTTTTACCACTATTTTTCGGAAACGCTTTTTTGGCATAGATTTAGTCGTTCAAAGTCGTAGGAAGGAAAGGGTTAACCCTTCAGCGCGCGCTGTTATAAAAAGTACAACACCACCAAAAAACCTCGCTTTTCGTATACAGCGCGAGCACGGTGCAGTTTCGGTTGCTTGATGGCGTCCTGGAAGGATCGCAGTGAAAATCTTTGGAAGAATCTCCGGAGTACTTCCTGGAGGAAACCTGGCAAGAGCTCTTGAAGGAATCACAGACGGAATCTCCGGGAAAAAAATCCTGGAAGAACCCCAGAGAATCATCAAGAATTCTCTGGGGATCGCACATAAAACTCCTGGAGGAGTTCTGGAAGAGATTTGTGGAAAAACCGCGAAGGATTTCTTGGAGGAATCCCGGATGGAATTCCTGTGGAATCCCAGGAGGAGTGGATTCCTGGAGAGGTGCCACCTTGCCGCCATCAAGTTATAAATCAGTTATAACTTTCCCACGCTCACGAACCCCATATTTTGATGCAAACCAAACCACCCATGAAAACCTGACGAAATTCTTCTAAAGCCCGAAAGCTGATGATTTTGCGAAGTGGTAAACATCAAGGCCACGAAACTTCAAAGACTTAAAAAAATATCTTGTCAACCGCGGTTAACAGTGCCCTATAGGGCACTACATGAAATTCTCTCCTTATCTTTCACTCTTTCAGAAATTATGTGAACAACAAGGCCAAGAAACGTCAAAATCCCAAATAAAATCAAAACAATGCAGTACCCTATAGGGCAGCAATGTTTTGATTTTGTATGGGATTTTGACGTTTATTGGCCTTGTTGTTTACAAAATTTCTGTAAGGGTGAAAGAGAAGGAGGAAATTCTCTCCTGCAGTGCCCTGTATGTGCTAGTTATGTATGAAAATTCACTATACTACAGTATCAATGAGAGTATATTACAGGCGGGGAAGAGGAAGAGATGGCTATGTATTAGTAAGCAAACAAAATGTAACACAAAAAGTCAAAAATAGACGTCACTATTTAACACGCGTTCTTATGGAAGTTTGCTATGCATGTAGTTGTGAGATGTTTTGCACCAAACACGGATCTTACGCACCCGAAGTATCTTCTTCCACACTTTTATTAGACTCTCATTGCTACAGTATACTCCAGTGCACGGTGACGTCATCAAGAAATCGCTCTCTTTCTCTCCTACGGGAAATTAGAAAACAACAGGACCAACACCTATCAAATTTGACAGGTGCTGGTCCTGTTGTTTTCAAACTCTCTGAAAGAGCGAAAGAGACAGAATTTCGCCGTGAAGTGGTCTATAGTCCACTGCACGAATTTATACTGGCCTGCTCACTCTCACAGAAAATTTGACGTTTGAGAGGTGCCGACACCGCTCAAACGTCAAATTTCGTGTGAGAGTAAGCAGGCCAGTATAAATTCGTGCAGTAATCCGGTGGTATGCAATGAAAGTGTATTACAGGTGAGGAATAAGAAGATGCTGCTATGTATTAGTAAGGAGCGAAAAATGTAAACTCAACTAGTGACGTCACTATTTGGCATGCATTCTTAAAGTGCTCGAACACGCTTTGCCCAGATGCCATATATATGTATGACTACTTTTGGCAGATACGTTTTGGCAAGTTGTTTGGCTCTGTTTGTCCCTATTCGTTTTTCGAAAGTGACACCAGGGATGGGAGCACTCACTTGCAGAGAGTTACTGCGCTGCCATAGTGCCGCGTCAAAGTGAGAGTGGGAGTTCGCGTCCAAAGAATTTTCGAGAATTTGTTGTTGTTGATATTATTCTTTGCGGCTTCACACACGCGCACTCCCACTCTCACGCGTAAGTATAACGATGCCCTCACACTTACTTGCAGTTTTCTCAGCTCAGAAGCTTGCAATCAAGAAACCTTGTATGGACGACTTTTGCATGCTTCTGAGCTGAGAAAATAGCAAGTGAGTGTTTCCATCCCTGAGTCACACATATTTTTGTTTGTCCGGTACACCTTGGTCAAAATTCAACTGTCAAAAGTGGTCAAATATTTGGCATTGGTCAAAGAGGGTCATACTAGGTTTATGGCAGCTCGCTTTGCTTGTAGTAGTGACATGTTTTGCACCAAACACGGATTTCACGCACAAGAAGTATCTTTTTCGACACCTTTATTAGACTCCCATTGATTGGTATGTAGCATTATGTAAACACGTTATTAGCAGATAATTATGGTACTAACGAGTATTTACGTCATGCTAGAATTGTCGAATAGTCGAGAGAAGATAACTAGCACACATGTAAACTGGTCAAACACCAAAGAAGACAGAATTCCACACACGTAACCTACCACTTTCGTATGCGACCATCATCACTGACATGGATATGACTGACGTGATGTCATGTCACGACGTCACAAATCCCGTTCTTTTCGGCTAGCTCAGTGAGAACACTACTCAAAGACAATAAGTCTCTCGCAATCCGCCGGAAGTACTCTCAACTTTCAACCTTCGCCTCCATCCACAATGCGTACCTACCATTTCGAGCGTGATATCCTTGCTGATTCGCATCACTTGGGAAGGCTGATTTCAGAAGTCAAATCAAACGATACTCAAATGATGATCGCGATAATTCGCAGCACTTGGGATTTAAAGGAATTTACTTGAGGGATTCAGACCAATACTGAAATGCAGTAGCATATACCATTCGTTCATGTTTGCAGGCCCGGACTAAGAACTGTGGGGGTCCGGGGCAATACCCACCCCCATATATCCGGCCCTGAGCATTTGTTTTCTAATACTCAAAAGAATCTATTTCCAGGCATTTGTTAAAAAATCCTGTGAAGAATCCAACTCACAGGATTAATTTGATTTCCATTAAAGCCACCATTTTTAAATGCAAAGGAAAACTCTTTCTGAAATTCGGCAGAATTAGAGATTCAGAGTAATCCACTTACAGTGGTTGAGGACAGTTCCAAAGATTCAAAGAATCTACTTTCTTGAGATAGAATTGCGGATCAACCACTGTACTGGATGTCAAGAAAAGGGACTTATTGAAATCCACTAGAAATGTTTACCGAAGGTTTTGTAGAATCTCCTTTCTAGGACTTCATTGGTCGTTTTTTCTAGCAGTCAATCAACTTTTTCTATCCCATTTCCATATCTCTAGAATTTAATTTGTTATTATTTTCTCTCGCTCCCCGCAGGGTAAAGTGTACCTCTTCGACAAAGTCTTCAAACCGAACGCCACACAGGAAAAGGTTTACAATGAGGCTGCGAAGTCGATCGTCAGCGATGTGCTGGCTGGCTACAACGGGACGATCTTCGCCTACGGTCAGACTTCGTCCGGTAAGACGCACACCATGGAGGGCGTCATCGGCGACCCCGGCAAGCAGGGTATCATTCCACGTATCGTCAACGACATCTTCAACCACATCTACAGCATGGAGGTGAATCTGGAGTTCCACATCAAGGTTTCCTACTACGAAATCTACATGGACAAGATCCGGGACCTGTTGGACGTGTCCAAGGTGAACCTGAGCGTGCACGAGGACAAAAACCGAGTGCCGTACGTGAAGGGAGCCACCGAGCGATTCGTGTCCAGTCCGGAGGATGTGTTCGAAGTGATCGAGGAGGGTAAATCCAACCGGCACATAGCGGTGACGAACATGAACGAACACTCGTCCCGGTCGCACTCGGTGTTTCTCATCAACGTCAAGCAGGAAAATCTTGAAAACCAGAAGAAACTTTCCGGCAAACTGTACTTGGTCGATTTGGCCGGTTCGGAAAAGGTCTCGAAAACGGGTGCCGAGGGTACGGTGTTGGACGAGGCGAAGAACATCAACAAATCCCTGTCGGCCCTGGGCAACGTGATATCGGCGCTGGCCGACGGCAACAAAACCCACATCCCCTACCGTGACTCGAAGCTGACGCGTATCCTGCAGGAGTCGCTCGGCGGTAATGCACGCACCACCATCGTCATCTGCTGTTCGCCTGCGAGCTTCAACGAGGCCGAAACCAAGTCGACGCTGGACTTTGGACGGAGGTAGGTTGGGGCGGGGATGTCTAGCCTTAGTTTAGGTGTAACTTATGTCCGAATCTCTCTATTTACAGAGCCAAGACGGTCAAGAACGTGGTCTGCGTGAACGAGGAACTCACAGCCGAAGAGTGGAAGCGACGGTACGAGCGGGAAAAGGAAAAGAACGGCCGACTCAAGGGCAAGGTGGAGAAACTGGAGGCCGAGCTGGCGAGATGGCGAGCGGGCGAAACTGTGAACGTCGAGGAACAGCTGGACCTGCAGGACGTCATGGAAGCCAGTACGCCCAATGTGGAAGTCCTGCTGGAGAAACCTGCGGATTTACCGGTTCCTGCTACGCCAAGCGGACTAGCCATGGTGGGTTCCATTTCGGCGGACGAGCGAACAGCACTGGAGCAGGAACGGGAACGCCTGTACCAGCAGCTGGATGACAAGGACGAGGAGATCAACCAGCAGTCGCAGTACGTTGAGAAGCTGAAGGAACAGATCATGGACCAAGAAGAACTCATTGCGAACACCAGGCGAGACTACGAGAACCTTCAGGCGGAGATGACCAGGATCCAACAGGAGAATGAAAGCGCAAAGGAAGAGGTTAAGGAAGTATTGCAAGCTCTCGAGGAACTGGCTGTGAACTACGATCAGAAGTCACAGGAGATCGAATCGAAGAACAAGGAAATCGATTCGGTCAATGACGAACTGTTGCAGAAGCAGACCTCGCTAAACAGTGCACAATCGGAGCTGCAGCAACTGAAGGACATGTCTGCGCACCAGAAGAAGCGAATCAACGAAATGCTGAGCAATTTGCTGCGCGATCTTTCCGAGGTCGGACAAGCGCTGGCGGCCGACCAGAACGAGATGAAGCTGAATGTGGAAGCATCGGCCGGAAAGCTCGAGGAGGAATTCACTGTGGCGAGGTTGTACATTAGCAAGATGAAGTCCGAAGCGAAGAACGTGTCGCAGAGGTGTGCGAACTTGGAGAACCTTCAGCAGGAAGCGAACAAGAAGGTCGGCGACTACGAGAAAGATTTGAGCGAGTGTCGATTGCTGATCTCGCAGCATGAGGCTCGTATGAAGTCCCTGCAGGAATCGATGCGGGAGGCGGAGAACAAGAAGCGTACCCTGGAGGAAAATGTGGACGCCCTGCGGGAAGAATGCGCCAAGCTGAAGGCCGCCGAGCAAGTTTCGGCCGTAAATGCCGAAGAGAAGCAGAAGGCTGACCAGCTGAAGGCGGCGTTCGAGAACCAGATGGACCAACTGCGGGACGCCCACACCAAACAGGTGGCCACGCTTCGTGATGAGATTTCCGAAAAGCAGGAATTCATCAACGAACTGAAGGAGTTAGTATTTTTGTACTAGATGTTCAACCTTTCGCTAATGATTTGGTCTAATTGTTTGTATTTTTCGCATTCTAGCACGAACCAGAAGCTATCGCTTGCCCACCAGCAGATGACGGCCGACTACGAGAAGCTTCGCCAGGAGGAGGCCGAGAAGTCCGCCAAACTGCAGGAACTAATGTCAGTACCCTACTCTTTAAGCTCTACCCTTCACCATACTAACAACCACCCCAAACAAACTAACGACAACAAACTCGCGTCGTCTCCTATCAATGGAGCAAAGAACGATTGTCCCTTCGGTTTTGGCAACCTGCGCCGATCCGGTGCGACCCACTGTCGGAGGCCTTCGTTGGCAGCGGCCGTTGTTGACAACGAAGAACCTGTCCCAGAAGACACCGACATCGGTGGCAGCAATAATCGAGACCAGCAGCAGGACCGGGACGAGCAGAATCTGCTGTTTCAGCGCCGACTGAAACTGTCCAAGTTGCACAAAAATTTGCTCAATCGTAGAAATCAGTCGTCGGGGGGTGTCGCTGGGAGTCCCACGATCAATAGCTACCGGCAGTTGATCGAGGAACTCGAGCGGGAGGAACGGGAACGGGAAGAAACGATGAATGGAAGCGGCAGCAACGGTAAGACCAAGGGCAAAAGTTTAATGTCCTGTCTGGCGTCGACGATTCCGTTGGCACTTCCGACGTTGCAGTTGCACCTGCTGCTGTCACTGACGATGGTGCTGTTGACCCATCGCTGTCCGCAGTATTTGATTATTCTGTAAATATGAGGAAGGGGTTTTCTTCATTTTTCGGGGAATGGGGTTGCGCTTGACGAACGGGGTCACTCCTGTCGCTTCTCGACGTTTTGGGAAGTTTGGACAGCAGCGATGTGGCATTATCGATTCGATGGGTTAACCCGGGAATACTTGGATGGGGACTGGAAACGTTTAAAACGCTGGATTTTGGGACCTTTAATTATGTTTGAGCGTATTCTGGATGAATTCAGATACCCTGAATTAGGATGAGTGCGTACGTTGGAGGATACAGTAGAGCACATCCAAATATTTGACATTTCTGCTCACGGTGGATTTCACCTCACTTATTGATATCTTGAACTCCATGAATGTCTAGAAATCGTTAAATGTTTGAGAAATGCTTTTCAGAAACACTTCGAAGGACTCTACAATGACTTAGACGTCCTAGAATGAACCTAGTGCGTATGGGAACGGTCGTCTCAACTAAGAGCAGGGTTCCGGAAATAGTCATTGATATGTTCTGGTGTTCGACTCCATGCGCTTCCGGCAAACAATGTTCAAAAACCAATAGTGCCGTTCTACGCCTAATTGTCCCATGTTATATGGGAGTCCTTCTAATCCACCTAATTGTTCCACGTTATATGGGAAAGCTTATACTGGAAAGTTATACTGGAGTTTTAGTAGCTGGATATTATTAACAAAATTTGACCTTGACTAAATCAGGAAGTATATCCCAGTTGGTTGACCAAGGGTACCTTGAACACTAAATCTGCTAAACAACCCTCAAAGGTATGTATATTGATGGTCTGATAAAGGTTCTTCATCTGGAACATGTCAATCGATCCACTCGTCTCTAATACTACCTAAACAGATCGTCTTGTCCAATACTTCTGCTCTAGGAGATTTGTTGACAAGCATACATGCTCGAGGCATGACACGTGACTGAATTGGCAGTAGCGCATGTATCGAAGTTCCCATTACAGCATTAAAAAAAAAACTGCTCCAAGAATATGAAGAAACAGTCTCCGAAATCCAACTTTTTCTACGTTTCTGAGTCCCCCTTCAGGTAAGTCTGGGTTGAACCGCGCAAAACGTGGGAAAACTGCGATCGTTCTCTTGGTGGATGCTTTGGACTTCAAGCTCCGATCCAAGATGAACTCCGAACGAACTGGACTGATGTGGGAAAGGAGCGGTTTCCTTCCGCGCGGGCCCTTGGGTTATTCATACCTAGTTATGTATTTATAGGTACCGAGTATTCGTTGTTGATTAGTGATTACGTCGTATATAATCCATTTTTTTCTCTAGAGATTAGAGAACGATCTTATGTGGTTGACTAAACCCTAACTTAGTCTAGTCGATAAGTGCCTTTTTTGTATGGTTTCGGAATCGTCTTCGCTATCTATAATGTGCTTGCGTTTTGTGGGCATTTAGAACTGTTTTTAGGTTATTACTCAATGTGGTCTGGTCTCAAGTTATTGTTATGCTACATACTGTGCTGCTTCCATGAATCGTTTATTTTCCATTTCGATGAGATATTAGCTGTTAATGAACTTCGCTAATAGTGTAAAAAGAAATCCGAATATTTTGCATTTTTTCGTTATCATTAGTAATACTAGCTCTTATAAAGCCGCTACGTGGAATTCGATAGAAGCGATATGTATTTAACGCGCTGTGATACATTCTATAGAGAAAAAAATAAGTCAGTATTTATTCGTGATCTCGCTGTAAATTTAACGTAGGGCCAATTCCGCATGTATATCGTACTTAGCACTTCGGTACTTGGCGAAGCTCCACTGACATGTGTCGTATAATTATGTAGGTTGCCTTTATAGATTGATTTAAATCCACTTATGTCGTAGGAGTGAGAGATCGGTTAAACAAATCCTACAAAAAAACTTCAAAAGTGGCTCCGTAAGCGCAGCGTCGTATAAATAATAAGTAGGGCCAGTATCCCCACATCGTTATTACCAAACACCAGGGTATCGATCTCTCGAAGCAGGTGTCTGCACAATTGCACTTTCTCTTTAGCATTGAACCAACAACGGAAAACAACAGCTACTGGTTGCTTGCAATTTGACTGCTTCTATCTCTATCTTTTGTTTTCTCATGAAACGTTTTTTTATAGCTATTAGGTTCCGCAAACGCCGCGAAATATGTGTTTATTGATAACTGGCGAGAAGCTAATGAATGTGATAACTTTCTCTGAATGATTTTATTTAGCTCTCTCTCTCTGCACATATGATTTGCCTGCAACGGTAACTGTAATCACCTAGAGGTACTTGGGTGAGGTTTTTTTTCTAAAATTTTATGAAACTGAAAGTTTTTGAATGACATTTTCCGGATGATCACATGAAAAGAGAAACCAGCGACATTGTGGCATAAGTATCTTGAAGGTGGATTTCATTCCTGTGAAACATAACTCTTCATACAAACTTCGACTTCTGTCTAACTGTTTCTTTGGAAATTTCTAGGAATTGCTCTCAAAATTATATCTAGGATTCTTCCTTGATTCCTTCTTAAAATTGTTTTGCATTTTCCTCTGGAGTTCTTGCCTAAAATAATCTAGGTTTTCTTTTTCTGGAGGTTTCCCTAAGTTTCGCTCTGAATTTCTCTAGGAGTTTTTCCTAACATTCTATCCTTCTATCCATTCTATCCTATATTTCTTGCCGGATTTGGTCCCAGATTCCTTCCGGGAGTTCTGGCAGTGGTTCCTGGGATCCCTTTCCATAGCTCTTCCCACGATTTCTACAGGATTTTTTCACTGGGTTTCTACAAAAGTCATGGCAGGAGTACCTTCTGGGATAACTTTCTGGGAGATTTACCTAGTATTGCTTCCAGAGTTTCTCACGGTATTACTTACTTCTTTCTTCTAGAATTAGTTCAGAGTTGATTCAGAGATTTTTGGAATAGCTTTCCAACAGTTAATCCCTGAATTTTTGCAAGACTTCTGCAAAATTTTCCGGGGTTTGTCTTGGATTTTCACGTGAGATTTTTCTATACTTCATCACGGATTTTTTCTTAGAGATTTTTGGAGTTCCTCCCTATAAAATTCCTAAATATTTCATTCCGCTATTCTCAGGAATTCTCTTATATTGTGCCCTAAGTAATCTTATGCTTCCAAATCCATCCTATTCAAAAACAAAGCAATTACGGCACCGATTGATTCAGTTCTTTTTGTTTCGTGCTCGCTTCATTACATTTCTAACAAAACAAACAGCGCTCCATTACTTTGTTTTGAGTAGTATGAAAATGGAACCGCTCAGCAAGGGAACAGGTTTCCTATCCCAGTTTTTCTCGGGCTTCTTCCGAACAGTTTTTCTGGGAATTTCGCGCGAGATCCCTCCAAAATTCCTGTCGATGTTTCTCTAGAAATTTCTTAGAAGCATCAACCCAGGTGGTATTTTGAGAAATACTGGAAAAATCCCGACCAGAACGATTCTATAACATTCCCCAGAAAACCATACCCCAGAATACCCATCCCCAGAATTCCATTCCCCAGAAAACCATTTCCCAGAATGTACCATTCCCCAGAATGTACCATTTCCCAGAAATCCGTTCCCCAGAAATCCATTCCCCAGAATGCACCATTCCCCAGAAATCCATTCCCCAGAATGTATCATTCCCCAGAAAAGCTTAATATACTCTGCTAAAAAGTTTAATTCGATACACAAACAGTAAAATGTTGATCATAATGATATGTTATACCCCGGACAGACATGTGATACGAGTATTATTCCTGTACAACGGTACGCAGTGTCAAGAAAATTCCAACTCATTTCAAGCGCAATTGTACAGTGATTCTTGTATCACATGTGTGTCATAAGTATTAAAGGCAAGGATTTTAACATTAAAGTGTTATTACGAGCAAATATCTATTTCTTGTACGGTATATGAAACAAATTAAGGTAAAAATGTATACATACATACATATCCATAAAAATATTCTACAATAGTAAACGTTTGAATTACCATTGTACACAGTTGCATGTTGATCTTTAAACCTATCTTGAAAGTTCACAAACTGTTAGTTGCGTTGCTATAAAATGTTTTGTTTTTGACAGATTTGTGAAAATTGTGCAGCACTTGTTTTACGATGAATAACGTTTTAAAAGTGATGTGCAAAATTTACAGAGAAAACGCAAATTCTTCTGATGTTGTTCAGTGTACAAGATACTTAAGACTCAACTGACCACGTTTTTCTTTGCAAACGGTTGGAGGGATCCATCCCAATGGCTGTTCCTTATTATTCGCTTCAAAGGCTCTTCATTCATGCGGTATGAGAAGGGCTTTCATCATTATTCCAATACTATGGAATGGAATAGAAAAAGTGAACATATAAGCAGTTTGAATGCCAACAGAAGGGAAAAAGTATCATTGTTTTCCTTTTGGCATTCAAAAACCCAACAATGTTCCTTCTTTTTAAACAATATTCTTCTTAAAATTAAGGCAATTAGTAAAAAATTTTAAATTATAACTGCTTACATTTTCAACATAGATTCTCCCTTCTTTTCTACATAGGCTGTTCTTTCGAATTGCACTTTTCAGGAAATTATGGGCATTATTACAACCACCGGTGTTAAATTGCTGTTATATTTATTATTAATTTTTTTTTTCAAATTTCTGAACACCTGTGCTTGTGGTGCCGATTGTAACTAGCCTAAACATTGTAACTCGAAAGAACAGCCTATGTAGAAAAGAAGGGAAAATCTATGTTGAAAAAGTAAGCAGTTGTGATGCCGATAATTTCCTGAAAAGTGCAATTCGAAAGAACAGCCTATGCAGCAAAGAAGGAAAAGTCTATGTTGAAAATGAAAGCAGTTATAATTCCAATAATTGTACCAATTGCCTAAATTCTAAAAAAAAGCTTGTTTAAAAAAAGGAACAGTGTTGGGTTTTTGAATGCCGCAAGGAAAACAATGTCACCACAGACAAACAGACGTAACACTTCGAACATTTTTCGATTTAAATTTTAGTCTCGGAAATAGGTTCGCTTAATTCTAAAAGGACTGAATTTGGCCAATCATCAACTAGGTGGCAGTAGTGAGCAAACGTCAAACTCAAACAAAAACTATGCGAGCGCCGCGAATTGGCAGTTGGTCAACTCTCAAATTTTCAAATAAACCGTTAAATCGATGTACGATGGAAATTATCAGAGTATTACGTTTCCTTCTTCGTTAAAAAAAATGTTTGAGTCGTTATAAGAATTGTTGGCATTACAACTGCTTATATGTTTATCAAAAATTTTCCCTTCTTTTGCATAGGCTGTTCTTTCCAGTTGCACTTTTCAAGAAATTATCGGCATTGCAACTGCTTACTTTTTTAACATTGATTCTCCCTTCTTTTTTGCATAGGCTGTTCTTTCGAATTGCACTTTTCGGGAAATTATGGGCATTACAGCCTCCACCGGTGTTAAGATTGCTGTTATATTTATTTCATATTTTTTCTAAATTTCTAAACACCTGTGCTTGTGGTGCCGATAATGACCTGAATAGTGTAACTTGAAAGAATAGCCTATGCAGAAAAGAAGGAAAAAACTACGTAGAAAATGTAAAAAGTTCTGATGCCGATAATTTACTGAAAAGTACAATTCGAAAGAACAGCCTATGCAGAAAAGAAGGAAAAATGTATGTTGAAAAAGTAAGCAGTTGCGATGCCAATAATTATACCAATAGCCTAAATTGTAAGGGCAAATCATGCTTATTTCCGAAGTCTTTCTTGTCAAATAAGAATTTTTGGCAGGATGTTTCTTCCGGTGATTTTTTACGAATAAATATTTGATTTTTAGCTATTAATATAAACCATTCAGAATTAAAGCAATAGTTTTATTTTTTTCTGGGGAATGGTACATTCTGGGGAATGGAATTCTGGGGAATGGTACATTCTGGGGAATGGATTTCTGGGAAATGGTACATTCTGGGGAATGGGTTTCTGGGAAATGGTTTTCTGGGGAATGGTACATTCTGGGGAATGGAATTCTGGGGATTGGTTTTCTGGGGAATGGTTTTCTGGGGAATGTTATAGAATCACCAGAACTCACTCAGAAGAAACTCTAAGAGAATTTTGAAGAGGCTAACAGGAAAAAAATCCAGGAAACCACTATCAGAAAAAAAGTGACATCGCTCCATGCAGAAATCGCAATAGGACACGTTCGGTGTAGTACTAGATTTGTAGTAATGAGCTGAATTTTTGTATGGTGAGAAGGTAAATTCTCCGTTTCTGCAAAGAAATGGTGCAAAAAGCGTGGGTATTATGATTCCTTGTCCAATTTGATGCTATTTGAGCAAAACTTTGGATAACTATGTTGTTTATGTTGCAAGAAATGGAGAAAACAACAACACTGTTGACCAAAGTTTTGCTCAAACGCCATCAAATTAGGCAAGGAATCACCCACGCTTTTTGCACCATTTTATTGCAGAAACGGAAAATTGACCTTCTCACCATACTAATATTCAGCTCATTACTACAAATCTAGTACTTCACCAATTTGTCCTATTAGAATACCGGAAGAAATTATGGGAGAAAGTCAAGGATAAATCCTGAAAAAAACTCTGAGAGACATCTCGGGAGCACATGGGAAGGAATCTGCTAGGAGTAGTCACGGGAGACTCCAGAAATATTCCGAGACGAGCTCTAGACGAAAGTTCACGAAAGGTCATTGAAGGGTCATTGAACTGTAGGAACTTCGAGAAAACTTTCGTGAGCAACTCTGGGAGCAACATAGGGAAAACCTGAGAGAACTTCTAAAGAAACTTTGGGAGAAGCTGTACAGTCATGACCCGCTGGTTGGGGGCTTAATAGTTGGGTGACTTTTTAGTTGGGACCCCGTTAGTTGAGCTGTCAGCCAACTAAAAAGTACCTGGATGTCATAATTCAATGTCAAACTGAAAATGACAACCAATCTGTAATTCCGAGGGGCGAGCTAATGAGTTATTGGTTTCTTAAACTTTACTGATAATCGAAAGAATTTCTGTTTCATATTTCTTAAAAAAAGAAAGAATATGTACAATTACTTCGAAACAAATTCAAAACATCGGCAATCTTTATTTTGTCGATCATTGAAAGCGTTTTGTGCTTGCTTTTGGTCCGGGTGGTTTCATAAACATCTATATTTTCTAAAAATGGGTGAAAATAATTATTTCTCGCATTGGCCATATATGTATCTTGCAAAACGTATCAGTTTTGCTCTGAATGTGAAACAAATTGAAAAATTTTCCTTTTTGATTCCAACCTAAACATGATTTAAAAAAACAATGAGCACGCCCCTTGTGCTGCTGTCACTTCACCCAACTAGCGAATCGAATTCGTTGGTTGGGTGGAGGTTGTGGCTCAACGAGCGGGTTCCGACTGTAATAGAAATCCAAGAAATAAATCCTGTAGGAAATCTTGGGAATAAATCTCTGATTGGGAGAAATCTCTAGAAGAATACCAGAAGGAAATGCGAAGAAATCATTCAAAGGGAATCCCGGGAGATACTCTAAAATATATTTACACTACGGCTTACCACTAAGTCTGTCTAGTTCACATATTTTTCTCTCTTACGCTCCCACTCTTGTTTAATCTAATTCAAATATTGTTTTAAACAGTAACTCCATTCTGAGAGTGTATGGGTTCAATCTCTGGTCGGACTAGGATATTTTCGTAAAAGAGAATCCATAGATGACGTTGCATTTTTTTTTAAACAATTTTTGACATCCTGGACATGGCTCATTATACTAGCGGAGAATCCCCATGTGTCCATTACCTCTCCCTCTTAACATGGAGTAATCCTCGTAGGAATCCCAGGAAATTCATCTAGAGGAATCTGGTCTCAGGAAAAAATGCCTGAATAAATCCTAGGAGGAATATCTGCAGAAACCACGTCAGGAATCCATCAAAGAATTTCGGGAAAAATCCCAGAAGAAATCCCGGAAAAAATATTTGTATGAATCCTGCTACAATTACCAAAAGAAATCCTTGGGTGAAATCCAGAAAAAAAAACTCAACGAGGAATCCTGGTATAAATCCCCGAAAGAATCCCATGAGCAACCCATGAAAGAAACTCGAGAGGATTCCTGGAGAAATACTTGAAGGAAAAGAAATCAAAATTCTCTGAAAAAAAATGTTAGTGGAAATCCCTACAGGAAATCCGGGAATAATCAATGAAGGAATAGCGAGAGAAATATCTGAAAAAAAAATCCCAGGAAGAATCTGCAAATGCATCCCGGGAGGAAACCTGAAAGAGTGCCTGCAGGAATCCCGGACAGAATCAATGAACTCGGCAGCGTTCGAATAGGGAATCCTGGGAGGAATTCCTGAAGGAATCCCAGACAGTGTCCATAGAAGAATTTTTTTTATTCTTAATCACTTAACCTAATTTACAGCCCTTTTGTCCACTAGGGCACTACGTGAGCGATTCCAATTGGACGCTGCACTTACACTTTGTGCAGCGCCTACATGTATTCTATTCTAATTCAACTATATCGAACTGGTGCCTTGTGCTGCTTCAACTTTTCTACCCTGTCCACGGTAGAATGATGAGCACGATGATGCTGATGTGTGGCTGCTGTTCCTTTTCCAGTCCGATTGAGGGTCGTCCATTATGAGTTGCGGTTCGCCGATATCCAAGTTTCCGGGTTCGTTAGAGCATATGCTCCGAAGAGGGAAAGAGCAACTGACGAAAAATTGCAAGCGCCGGGGCTGGGATCGAACCCATGACCATCCGCTTATGAAGCGAACGTGTGGACCACTGCGCCACGGGCCCCGACAACCATAGAAGAATACACGGGAGAAATTCCAAAGTCTCAAAAGAAATCCTTTTGAATATCGAATTTCGGAAGAATCCCGGGAAGAACTCTGGATTAATCCCTGAAGGAATCTCAAGAGAAATCCCTGAAGGAGTCATTGATGGAATCCCCGGAGGAATCTAGAGAAATTAATGAAAGAAACCCGTGAGAAGTCCCTAAACAGAACCCGAGAAAACCCACGGAATAATTCCGGAAGAATCCCTGATGCAATCTCTGATGAAATGCCGGAAAATCTCCATGAAGAAGTCCCGGGAGGAATCAATGAAGGTTCCTCACAGAATTCTACAATGACAAAACTAAAAAGAGTGCCTCAAGGAATCCCGGGGAAAATCAATGAAAGAATTCCGGGAGAACTAAATCAAGGAATCCTAGTAGAATCGATGGAATGGTGGGAGAAATATTTGAAATTTGAATTCAGAGAAAATATCTGAAAAAATCTCTGAAAGAAATCCCAGAAAGAATCTCCAAATGCATACCGGAAAGAAACTTTAAAGAGTGCTTGAAGGAATACCGGGAAAAATAAATGAAAGAATCCCAGGAGAACTCAAACAAGGAATCCTGGGAGGAATTCCTGAAGGTATCCTCTAAAGAATTACGGAAAGAATTCTAGAAGCTCAAAGGAAATTCCTGTGAATATCCTGGAAGAATTCCACAAGAATCCCGGAAAGAATTCTGGAGGAATCCCTGAAGAAATCATTGAAATCAAGAGGAAATAATGAAAGGATCCCGGAAGAAGTCCCCAAAGGAAACCCCAGCAAATCCCAGGAACTATTATGGAAAAATCCCTGGTGCAATCTCGGGAATAATCCGTAAAAGAATCCCGATAGGATTCCCCGGAGGAATGCAGGAATGAATCCCGGGAGGAATGAATGGAGGTTCCTAACGGATCACCATCAGTAAGAGTTCCTGGAGGAATTCTTGACAGAATTTTGAAGGTATCCCTGTAGGAATCATAGATGAAATATCTAAAGAAAACACGGGAAGAATCAATGAAGCAGTCCCGGTAAAAAAAAATCTGGAAGAAATCCACAGATAAATCGGCGTGAATAAATGAAGAATTCCCGGGAGCGATTTATGCGATGGAATCCCCAAAGGAAATTCCGGAAAGAAACCTTGAGAGATTCCTTGAATGAATCTTGGGAGGAAACCCGAGAAATATCAATGAAGAAATTCCGGGAGGTATCAATGAAAGAATCCTGATGGAATCCCTAAAGAAATATTTGAATGATCGCTGATAAAAATTCAAAAGTAATCCCTTTGAAAATCCCGAAGGAATCTCGAAAGAAGCCCGGGAGAAAACTCTGAAATGATTCTGGAGGAATGCCTGAATGAATCCCACGAGGAATTAACGTAGGAACTCCGGGATAAATCCCTAAAGGAATCCGGGGAGCAACCTGGAACAATCTTGAAAGAATCCCTGATAAAATCTCCAGAAAAATCCGTGAAAGAATCCCGAGAGCAATCCCTAAAGGAATCCTTGATGGAATGCCGGAAAAATATTCATGAAGAAATCTCGGAGGAATGTCATAAAGAAATCCCAGAAATTATTAATGCAAATATGCCGGAAGGAATCAGTTAAGAAACCTCAAGAGAGTTCCAGTGGTTCCAATTTCTGTATAGATTTATGGAGATATTAAAAAAGAAAATCAAAAAGAAATCAATAAAAGAATCTCTGGAGAATCACGGGAGGAATCTCTATAGGGATAAAAAAAAACCTGGAGTAATTCCTCAATGAATCCAGTGAGAAATTTCCACAAGAATGTCTGAAAAAGCCTCAGAAAAAATCCCCTTAGGAATCCCTGGAGAAATCAATGAAAGAATTCCTCAAAAAATGCCAGAAAATATCTCGAGAGACATCTCTAGTGAAATCCCGGGAGGAATCCCTGATGGAATCTCTGGAACAGTCCCGAGGTGAACATGGCTTAGTTAGCCCAAGTAAAAACCGAGAAATTGACATATCGAAGGAGCCTAAGAAACAGTACTAGCTGAACAAGAGTTTTTAAGCTAAAATTAAAGCTAAAAATCCACTCTTATACAGCAAAAAATGTTTGTTGGGAGTCCCGGAAGAAACCCAAAAAAGTCCCGGGAGGATTCAATCAAATAATCTCGGGAAGAATTCCTAATGAAATTCCAGGAAAAAAACTGGATGAATCATTGACAGAATCCTGGAAAAATCGCTAAAGGAATCCCGGAAAGATTCCCTAGAATACCGGAAAAAAATCTGAGAGAATCTCGGTGAAGACAATCGAAGAAAGCCTGGGAAAAATCTCTGAAGTACCCCGTGAGGAATACGTGATGAAAACTCAGAAGATATCAAAAAAAAATAAATCCCTGAAAGAATCCCGTGACAAATCAATGAAGAAAACCTGGGTAGAATCCTTAGGAGAAGCCCGGTAGGACGTAATTTCTGGTGAAATCCTTGAAAGAATCTTGGTAGGAATCCATTTGGGAAAGTCGTGAGGAAAATTCAAAGAGGAATTCCGGAAGCAAACCGTAGAAGAATATTTGAAGAGATATCAAAGAAGAATCCGTGAGTAGAATATCGGTGAAAATTCCAGAAGAAATCCTGGAACGATTCCCTACAGGAATTACACTTTATATTTGGTAGGATTTCATGGAGACTTATCTGAGCAGTTGCTTTTTGAAAGCAGATCTGAATAAACTCTACACCAGTGATTCTCGGGCCTATTTTTTCAACTGCTTATATTGCACCTCCTGGACCCATTTGTGAAATGTCAAACGCGTTATTCTAGACTATTTTGGGAGTTCCTTAAGAGTTCATTAAGAAACAATGCAAGAAATTCTACGGCAACATAGAGAACTCAGAATCACGTGCGGCCCGCGGGCCGCAATTTGGTGACCGCTGCTCTACACCAACATTGTATATTTTTGTTGAGCTAAGACATTATCAAATCAAATCAATGATTAATGATATTAGATACTAGAGCACCATCTTGTGAGAAAATTTCAAACTAGAAATTATTCAAAAATAAGATTGACGTCCATATGAATAACTCCACCGAAGACACCAACTTTGTATTCTAAACCATGGTTGAGATATTAGGAAAATACCTTGCAGCAAAGTTTACGCCACCTAGTGGGTCAATTCTGAAGTTGAGTGATCACCATATACCAGGGGTTCTCAAACTTTTTCAGTTTGCGACCCACTTTAGATTTTAATAGACTTTGGCGACCCACCAGCATATAACATACGCCATTTTTGAAATTTGTTTTATTTCTTTTATTTAGTTTATACAAACTCTTTGGAGACATTGTGTCAATTTAGCGCCTTTGAAGACCTTTAAAAATGGTTTATCTCTTTTTTTTTCAATTGTGGAACTAGAATATCTGGAAAATCTCCTTGAAATTGTAATCATATTTTTCATACGCTCATGTTATTTCTGATTAAATGCAATCACTTATTTAGGTGTTCTGATAACTGTAAAAGTTCAAATTATAAAAATTTTACTGAAGTTAAGGTTTACCGAAGTTAGGTAAAAATAAACAAATAATAAGGTGGACATTCGGTGGTTTCTTGTCGAAATTTGGTAATTTTTTGCTAATTTCAAGTATTTTTTTTCAGAATTTCAAATTGTTGAACTTACACGTCAAGTAATCTAATTGTAAATAAATTGTAAGCAACATCTAGTACTCAACTGTCAAACTAAAAAATCTGCCGTGAAAGCAATTTTTCAGAACATAATATATAAAATTTTCCCAGCATCTTGAACCTTTCGATTACACTAGTTTACAGCATTTTTGAACTCGGTAAGTGATGAGCGTTTTTGGTGTAAAATCATTCCCTGAGTTCGAAAACGCGAAGGAAAAAAATTACAGTGAAGCGATTTTTTTTCGACTTTCCATACAAGGTTGATGATCTGAAATTGATTTTTGTTCTGTTAGCAAAGTCGCTCACTTCAAACATCTCATTCTCTCTAATCAATGATCCGATTGAGCTGATTTTTTTACTGTAACTCGCCTACATATGATTTGTCAAACAAATGTTGAGAAATAATTTTTAAATTGTTTTTTTTTTCTTATTGAAAAAAAAATATACATTATGTATTTTTGAAAAATTTGTTAAAATTTAAGAAGGTCGTACCCAAAACTCGTTATTATCTTGATTTTCATCAATCTGACGCAATACCTGCGTTCAGATGGTCGAATGATATTATATTAAGCTTTTAATTTATGGAAAAAGATTTAAAATTGGTTGAACAAAACGCAAGATATTTGAATTTTATTAAATTCCATATTTCAAAAAGTTGTTAAACTCGATATTGAACTAAAACTTAAAAACTGTTCTACTTTGAATTTTTTGAAGCACGGTTTCGAAATCAGCGCTAAATTATGCTTCAAAAACTTTGGTCGTTGACAGAAGTTCACGACATTCGTTAAATTTTGTAAACTAGTGTTACCAGATTCGATGTCAGAACGCAGACAGTAGCTTCAATCAAAGAGAAACAGAGGTAACACTTTCAAATTTCATTAAAAAAAACATCGTCACGAAAACGCAATCGCCCAATGCTAAATGTACTGTGCGCCGGGCCATCACTAGGTGGCGGTAGTGAGTAACCGTCAAATAGAAAAGCGATGCCAGCGCCGTGAATGGCCAATCGACCTACTAACGAATATTTGAATCAACCGTTAAAAGGTGATCGATGGGAAGTGAGCAGAGCGTGACGACTGTTTCTCTGTGTTTCGATGTTCTATATTCTCCGGACGAAGACTCATAATAAAAATAAATAAATTGAATTAAGGAGAAATCTAGTTCCTGGAAATATTTCTGCTGATTAATCTATACTCTCTTAGATTTTGTTTTATTTTACAGTAGACATAAGTTAAGTAGGACATTTATTATAATATCGCTCAAGCTTTCGCGACCCACCAAAGTTCAGCCTGCGACCCACCAGTGGGTCGCGACCCATAGTTTGAGAAACGCTGCCATATACGAAGCATGAATCTACTGATCACTTTTCGCGAAGACAGTATGCCAAAATATTGTATAATTTTCAAGATATTCCCTTCAAAAGTACTGTTCTATAGATGGGATGCTGGACGGATATGTGTTAAATTAGAAACGAAAAGAGGAGAGACAAGACGACGAAAAGATCAAGGGACAATTAAGGTCGCGACCTATTAATTAATAGCGACCTATTAAGAGCACCGCCACGGGAGTCCCTATCTGGGTCCCTATCCCTATTTCCGGGCCCTGAATAGGGACCCATCTTCACACCGGCGGTATCTAAACGGGAATGAAAAATAAGGACGCGACATGGGATAAGCGATGGGTTTCCACATTTGGGGACCCACTCAAATCTTGCACTGAGTTGCTATACCGATGGTTTGTGTGACGTCACTTTCTTTATTTATATTTTGCGGTGAAGTGAGCTGAGCAGTGGTGTGGAAAATAAACAGCAGTGGATCAATAAACCAAGAGATGAATATTGATGCACTTTGTCTTACGTGACTAGATGTTTTCCAGAACCCTATCACAAACAAACAGACGCAACACTAATAATTCCCACGTACACCGATTCAACGGTTTTATTTAAAAATTTAATAGTTGGTCAACTGCCCATCTGTGGCACTCGTAGTGTATTTGTTCAAGTTTTACATTCGCTCACTATTGTCACACCTAGTTTATGATTGGCCACTCTATTGGCCAAACTCAGTCCTTTTATACCCCGGACAGACATGTGATACGAGTGTGATTCCTGTACAACGGTACGCAGTGTCTAGAAAATTCTAACAAGACTGACTTGAACTGAGAGAATTTTCAGTATTGTAGTATTTAAATATTCTTTTAAAAATAAAACGACAAGAAATGACTAGAGGGAGACCGGAGACTGCTTGTTCACAAATGTCATAACGCTTGAGGGGGTGGGTGGATGTCCTTCATGGTGTTACAGCTCGAACAAATAATTTTTCTTCCCATACAAACTGTGTTACGAAGGGGTGGGTGGGTGTCAAAACAGGTCAACTTTGGCGTTATGATATTTGTAAATGAATCCTGACCCAACCAGCAAATCCAGGCTGTACTACGTCCGATTTTAATAGTGGTTTCTGCTTTTAGTGGTGTTGCATATGCGTACACGTTGCATTACACGAACACTACCTGTGTTACTGGTGCAAAATAGTGAACAAAAATCAGCTGTTCCCGGTAAAATCCAACCAGCATTATTTTCAACCAGTAGATTTGCATAAGTGTTCGTGACGCAGCGCTGCGAAACCACAATGCACTTACTTTTAAGTAAGGACCACTTTTAGCAACGCACGGTGGAAGATCAATATGTTTTTGAGTCCCTAAACCCAAAATAGAAACCACCGGTGGAAAAGTGGGGTGCTAACCCAAAATAGCACCCGAAAAGGAGCGGTATAATAGGGATAGCGATGAGGACTCCCGTGGCGGTGCTCTAAGGTTTTGATGAACTTATTTTCGAAGAAGAGAGAATCCCTCTGGAGTAAATGGTTTTCGACCTTGTTTTGCCAAATCCACGAGAATCATGTTGTTATTAAAAGTCCGATCTCACCTTCAAGCCACTTACGCCACCTTCAAATTCAAATTGTGTTGCCTGAAAATCAAGGACTCCCCTATGATGCACAAGCTCTATGCTTTGAAGAATGCTTTAAAAATTATGTCACTAAACCTAACACACAACTTAAAACACAAACACACCTACATTGACTTGCTTTGTATCTTGTTCTTCCACAGTATGAGTTTAATTTTTGGTATTGCCTGTCACAAAAAAACTTCTAATTATTGTTTCTTCCGCCGAAAAATGATCGCTATTCGCTACAGTTTGCTAAACGAAAAATCCGATGAAAATACGAAGAAATGATGACGATTTGAGCAGATTTTCGTGCAACGATGTCCCGAATATCTCTCTCGCGCGCGCGTTGATTCGAGTTGTACAAACCTCTACTAACCAACTGATCTCCCCATTTCTAAAGGTGAACAAACGAGAACATGTGTGCATTTCCTAACAGACCAGTGCTCTTGATCGATGCTATACTAGAACTAATTGCTCTTGTGAATGTTACAACACGAACAGTAACACACGAATGTGTGCGTGAGTGCATAACAAAATCGACATTCAAAAAATGAAAACGAAAACTATGTGCAAGAGGAAACTGCCAGAGAATCGCGATCATTTATTGACAACTACAAGTTTGATTATTGTTTTTTCTTTTCGCGATTAGAATTACCATTTCTGTTTGATTATTGCTTGATGTACCTTTATTAATCGATTTAATTTCCAGATCCATCCGATTCCTGGCATTGTTTCCTGTTTATGTTTTTTTTTGTTTGTTTGTAATTGTCTTTCAACATTGTTGGATAACATTGTAGGTTCGAAGTTTTACGTTTATTTTGCTGAATAATCCACCTTGCCATATATTTGTACTTCTTATGGATAAAAAATTGCTTTAATACGCATCCCTTTACTATATCATTTATTTAGCTTTGGGACAAATGTGCGTGTAAACAGCAAGCAGCGTTTCTCACATGTTTGAATTAGTAAATATGAGTAGCTCGTTTCAGATCACATTCCTAAAAAAACGTAGATATCATTCCTTAGAATCCTTGAGGAATTGTAGCATCAATTCGTAGAGAAGTTCATGCAAAATGTTTAATGAAATTCCTCAGTAAATTGACGAACGAGTTTCCAGAATATTTATTGAACGGGCACTTAAAAGAAATTCAGAGTAGATTGGCTAAAGATTGTTTGAAGAATTGCCTAATAAAGCATCTTGGACAAACCTACCGCAATCCTACGGCATTTGCTAGAGGATTTTCTTGATACACTGATCTTTTCAACAAACTTTCAGAGAATGATTAAAATTAGTCCCAAGCTTAGTCCCAGAAGAAATTTCTTCGTGGCAGCTTTTCGTGTAAATCCCTAGAAGAATTGCTGGTTTCTTTTTTCAAGTCACAAGATTAGCTGTTGCAGGAAAAATAGCATAAAACGAGCTCACCATTGATCATATTTGTACCAGCAACATTCTTCGATTTGTTCGATGCGAATCTTCTTTCAGTTGAAGTACAAGTATTTGACATTTAGTTTCTAGTCGCAGGACATTTCTTTCAATATTTTCATTTAAAACGATGCTTCTACAATACAAACTTAATTTGCATGTTGTAATGTGATAAACGTGCACCCAAAGTGTAAATGATAACAAAACAAAATGTAGTTTTTAATACGCCCCGTAGTGCCCAAAAGCTTTTAATTTAAAATTGATGCGAATCGACCTTCTTATCCGCATTCAATCTAAGAAGTAACATTTGTAAAGTACTGAAGATTTGTAAATGTGTAGATGATAAGAAATTATGGAAAGAAAACAGATGCAATATTATATTCGTATATACAAATTCGAACAAACCAAAAACATGCTAATATAAAGCGTTGAGAAAAGCAAACTATATCGCAAATGTAAATTATAAAAAAAAAACTCACAAACATGTACTTACCAATAATGATCGAAAACATTCACTAAAAACATGATAGTAGTTCAATAAAGTTCTAAAACATGAAGATTACAACCAAAAAAAGAACGCGATCAAAAGAGCAATAAAATCAAAAACACACATGTTCTCATTTCTTCCCGTTGAAACCCCAAACCTTCCCTTCTTATGACAGTGAAACCATACCTACATTTTAACGATTCGTGTTTTTGTACGTTTTGTTCCCCGGAAATTTTCAGGCTTACAAACGAGCGACGAGAGCAGGCTCGTAAGGATCTCAAGGGACTGGAGGACACCGTCGCCAAGGAGCTTCACACGCTGCATGCCCTGCGGAAGCTCTTCGTGCAGGACCTTCAGGTAAGCGCTGTCATTTGATCAAGGTTCTCATACTATTGGAGTGATCTGAATCAAATTGATTCCGTGCCTAGTTCAATGAAGAACACTGTATGGGGATTTAACAATTCCAATTACATACATAGTTCAATTCAATGGTCGTTATGGGACATTAGGGGGTGCTACAACTGCATCCGAAACGACAAGCCTGATCTTGGTGAAGGCCGATTCACGCAAGGATGGCGAAATGCTTTAACATGGTGCTAGAATACTGCCGTGAATCGCATATCTGTCCCATTTGCATAGGAAATCCAGCAAAGATGGGACTGATATGCGATTCACGGCAGAATACCCCACACAGGAACCAGAGTTCATTACCAAGCGTATTACTTATCTTCTACCGAACGGCCAAAACACAGTTGATCCATAAAAGTACAGACCAATAACGAGCCTTTCGAATCTGTACAAGTTGCTGTGGTCAGTAATAGCGAGGAGGATACAAGATCACCAAAAAACATGTCTCAAAAACACGCAAAGCTGAAAATATCAGGTCATCATAGATGCAGTCATTGTGGGTCAAGCCACCGAAAAGCAGAAAAAACATGGCGAATATCGACTACAAGAAGGCGTACGATTCAGTACCGAACTGGTACCTTAAGGTAATGCAGTTGTATAAGGTGGACGTGAACGTCATCATAAAACCAAAACAAAAGGTTTTAGGCTTTATGACGGTACTCAAAACCTCTACAAGGCTAATTGGGTATTAAAATTACTTGAGAACCTTATTATGTTGAATATAAAAAAAATCATTCCCTGTCCATCCTTCGAGACAAGACGTGTTTCTTTTAACGCTAGCTGTACCAGAGAAGAATGATTAGGCGAATTGAATTCAATTCGGAGCGATTTATTGGAAGTAAAAATCAAGAAGCGAAGCAGTAATGGAGTGGGGAATAATCCCGCGGCTCAACAATATCAACTACGAGTCGTGGTCGTTTGCGGTTCAAGCGCTGCAGAGACGAGAGCAACTATGGAAGTTTATCGACCCAAGGACAGCACCGAATCCGATCAATCTGAAGTTTGGATGAATGGTGATGAGAAGGCATTGGCTACAATACAGCTAACTCTGGAAGCGTATCTTGCGGAGATCATGAAGAACTACGCAAGGATGGAGAACTCCGAATTCCAGATGCAAAAATGTCTGAAGGTTGACCTCATTCTTGGCGGATTACCAGATTCGTTCAACCCCTTGACGACGGCCTTAGAAGCTCGCAATGAACTCACGCTTGAAATTGTGAAGGTGAAGCTCGTTGACGAAACAAAGTAGCAGTCCAAACAGAAGTGAAAACTGAACGAGGTTTTGTAGACCGGAGCCAGAGGTGTGCAGCAGAAATTAGTAACCTGCTACATCTGTGGAATGCAAGGTCACCGGAAGAAGGATTGTTGAGCATACTTGGTGGAGCAAAATACCAACGAAAAGTTCAAGAAGAAACAAGGAAAGAGCAAAGGCAGTTTGTGAAAATGAAGAAAACAAGGCGTTTACGTTCATGCTCCGAAGCCACCGTAATGTATCGAATTCCTGGATGTGGACTCCGGTGCGGCATCCCACATCGCCAACGATCAGTGATCATTCCTGCGTTTGGACGATAATGTGCGACCGGTTATTTCTGCTGCAGATGGAAAAGCGATTCGTACCGGCGGTGTTGGGGACTGTGTGATTCGATGTGTCGACAGCAACTGTGAAGAAATCAAGATCACGTTAAAAGAAGTAATCTACGCCCCTGAGCTGGAAGGAAAATTTATATCTGTGACCAAGCTTGCAAAGAAAGGTGTTCGAACCATATTTGATGACAACAGATGCTGTATGTTTTTCATTAAAACTGAAATCGCCAGAGCAGATTGAGTAAGTGGACTGTACCAGCTGAACACAGTGGAGGACTCTCGTTCCTTGATAGTAAACAATAGTCAACATAACAAGGATTGCCAGCACTTGTGACACCGTAGACTCGGCCACGAGATCCGGATGTCCAAGGAGAGATCGGATGGAAGCACTTGACGTCCGGGATGCAAGTGAAGAATTGCGGAATACAGATGACGTGTGAATGTTGCATTGAGGGAAAGATGCCACGATCGGCGTTTCCATTGGTAGCTGTGAAGACTTAAAGGAGATCCTGGACATCGTTGATGATGACGAAAATTCCAGGAGTATTACCTAACCATGATAGACGATCACATCCGCTACACGATGGTGTATTTTTTGAAGTAGAAATCGGAAGTTGAAGACAGTATGTAAGTTTTAAAGAAAACCAATTTGGTAAAAAAGCCGAAAATCATCCGATCGGACAGAGGAGGCGAGTTCTTCGAGTCAGGAAATCCGCAAATTCTACGCTGAAGAAGGCATCAAGGCGGAGTATACGGCCAGCTACGCGCTACAGCAGAACGGTGTGGCCGATAGAAAGAACAGAAGCCTGATTGAGATGGAACTTTGCATGCTGTTGGACGCCGGATTACCTAGGAAATTTTGTGCGGAGGCTGTCAATACGGCATGTAGAAATGTCAGATTTCTGGAGATTGATGACCAAGTTAAGAAGATTCCGGATGGATCCACGGAAGGGTCACTGATGGATGTAAGCGTTAACGAAGTTCCTGTACAATTGACGCATGATATTGCTGCTGAACAGGAGGACGTTGTTCATCGTGGTGAACTTGATGATTTCTTGCAATTTTTCGAGGCCGAAGATGTCGATAAAACTGGAGAGGCTTTGCATCAAGATAAGATGTGCCAGAAGATGAGCATCAAGTAGGTGATGAAAATAACAAAATTGCGACAGGCCGTCGATCAGCTCGGTCGAAGATTGGAGTGCGTCCGGAGAGGTTTGCGGAAACTATCAGACTGGCCGTCCATGAAGTAGAGCCGAAAACATTCGAAAAAACTGTATCTGGTACAGAACACGTAAAATGGAGAAATGCGATGCACGAAGACATAACGTCGTACCGTGAGAACGGGACCTGGAGATCACCAAACTACCTCCAGGTCGTAAGGCAATAGGATGCAAATGGGTCTACAAGCCGGAAGCAGGATGAGACTAGTCAAGTGGCTAGATATAAAGCCAGACTAGTGGCCCAATTAGAATTTCTCAAAAGTTAGGGACGGATTATGACCTTGTATTTGCTCCGGTGTTTTGACCAGTGCTTAAAAATTCATTTCGTCATATCTAAATTCAATCACCTACCGCTCATTTTAGAAGCTGAACCTGAGAATATGGTATATGAAAAACTTGTGCGGCTAGACCAGTTCTGCAAGAAAGTCACGGAAAAAACCGATATTTTTCGAATATTTAACGTAAATGTCACGGACTTCCTTCAAAAAATGCCAATGATATTCACGGTGAATATCATTTGGCATTTTTAAAAGGTAGTCCGTGACATTTACCTTAAATATTCGAAAAATAGCGGTTTTCCGTGACTTTCTCGCAGAACTGGTCTAGCCGCACAAGTTTTTCATAAACCATATTCTCAGGTTCAGCTTCTAAAATGAGCTCTAGGTGGCTAAATTCAGATTTGACAAAATGAATTTTTCAGCACTGGTTTTGACACTTGCAAGCAGGGACCGTATGCTGGTGCGCCATGTGGATATTAAAACAGCATCTATACGAAGAGCTACATGAGAAGATCTACATGGAGCAACCTCCAGGCTTCAAAAACAACAATCCCAACGACGTGTGCAAGCTACGAAAAAGCCTCTTTGGACTGATACAAGCAGCGAGAGTTTGGACCCACAAATTTGATGACATTTTCAGGAAGATGGGATTTCGAAGCTCAACAGCTGATCCTTGCCTATACGTCAAACAAACAAAGAAGTCAAAAATATATCTCCTGGTCTACGTCGATGATATTGTCATGGTTGTCCAAACGAAATCCAAGTACTGTGCTTTGGTGGCAGCACTGAAGAAAGAGTTCAAGATTGCGGAGTTAGGAGATCTTCATTTTTTCTTGGAATACACATCAGGATGGAAGCTGGGAGGTATGCGCTGAATCAATTAAACTAAATTGACAAAAATCTAACGCGCTTTCGGATGACGGATGCCAAGACATCAAAAATCTCGATGATTATCGGTTTTCTATAACAAAGGAAGGTGACAACACTGCAGTATCTAGAGCAGCTCCAGAATCTGATTGGGTGTTTGCTGTATATCGCCGTCAACACCAGGCCGGATGTGATGATTTGCAAGATTGCAATGTTGAGTCTTGGAAGGCGAGTATTTATCCCTACGACTGTTGACTGGAACGCAGCCAAAAGAATCCTACGGTATGTCAAAGGCACAGTGAACCACTGTTTGTATCTGGGTGGATGAGCATCAAACGAGATGGAAGCAGACTGGGCTGGAGAAATCGGCCACCGGAAATCGAATACCGATTACATTTTCAAGTTTTGTGGTTGTGTCTGCCAGTTCTAGCAGCTGCGGGCATATTTCGTATAAAGCCAGAACTCAGGCCAAACATTTCAATAGGTCCTATCTGCATTTGGGAGGCTCTCTTTGTTCACTTTCTCTTTCAATTATTGCAATGTAATGGTACACTTTTCAACTATTTTTGCAGCACAAATCAAAGACGATTGTTTTGACCATCGTTCAATGCAAGGAGACAATCATAATACAAATATACAGCTGAGATATTAACGAAAGAGAGAGAAACCAAAGAGAGCCTCTCTTCTGCAGATAGGACCTTTAGACATGTTTGGCCTGAACTGTCACGGAATGCACCGTATTGTATGTGAAGCTGCCCACGGTTACATCGCCCTGCATCGAGCGCAATAGGATTAGGTATAGGCTGAATTGTGTCATCAAAACCGTAGACGAGATGATCGTAACGTGGAAACTAAGGGAGTTGCACGCGACGCATTCCCGTCAACTGGATCTCGAGCAAACCAATAAAGCGGCGCCGAATGCGTGGATGGTACGGGGTGACCTCTTCTCAGAAACAAAAAGTTTCATAATAGCCATTCAGGACCGGGTTATTGCGACGAAGATTTACCGGCGGTACACATTGCACGAAAACGTGGATGACCGCTGTAGGAAGTGCAACTCAGTAGGAGAAACGATCGAGCATATCGTTGCAGGCTGTTCAGTGTTAGCTGGATCAGCATACCTTGATCGTCACACCGAAGCTGCCAAAATTGTGCATCAACAGCTTGCTTTAAAGTAAAACTTGATCGATAAATTTGTACCCTAATAGGTGCAAGTACTAGCCGGACCAGGTTCTGAAAAATAGTTACATAAAGCTGTACTGTGATCGCCAGATCATAAACGGTCGTCCTGATTCGTGCCAACAGGCCGATATTGTGGTTTACGGAAAGAGGATGAAGCGGGTACCGCTGTACCGTTAGACCGGTTAGACCATAATGTCCATTCAACGTTCTCCGATAAGATAAGGAATTGATTTAATGTTAAACATCCTGTTTTGTTCCTTGCGCTTTGAACATTCTCCATAACGCTGCAATCGTTTCGCAATAGCACTCAACCGCTGTATGTGAGTGCCGAAGATCTCAGTAATGTTAACTCCTTTGAGATCTCGGAGTTCCCCTGCTTGTACTGTGGTAATCGACCAATCTTGGTCCGCAATATGGTGATTTGCTTCTCTAAACGTCACATCCACGCGGGTTTTTGTGTGCAGAGCGTGTGCTACCCGCACAGTCTTCTTGCGGGTGTGCCTGCAATCCCAGCGTCTTTACAACAGCCACCAGAACAGAATACACGGCAAACAGAATTCTCGAGTTTCTATAAGGCCACCAAATACTGTGGCAAAACATCCCGGTTTACGATGCTTACTTACTGCACTTGTTAACCGATAGGAATTCCGCAGCTTTGGTCTTACAACGATTTGAAGTGTATTATTTACCCAAGCAACACATATGTCATATAAAAGTTACGGAAGCGTAAATTTTGGTTGTATAGAAGTTGATTTGACGTAATTTTAACGTTGTTTTAGAATTACGTCAAACTAACTTGGGATCCAATAACCATACACCACAGAGAAACAGACGTCACACTCTACTCACTTCCCATCGATTACCTTTTGAACGATTGATTCAAATATTCGGTAGTTGGTCAATTGACCAGTCGCGGCGCTGGCATCGTTTTTGCTCCTGTTTGACGTTTGCTCAATACCGTCATCTAGTGGTGGCTTGTCCAAACACGGCATGGTTAGCATTGGGCGATTATGATTTCGTGACGATGATTTTCAATATAATTTGTTCTAAGTGTTACGTTTGTTTCTCTGTGCATACACTCTATAGTCACCTATATGCGATTGTTCTCCAATGTCAAAAATCTCAAAAATCCCGCATTTCCCCCAAAAAATCCAGGCCCGCATCAAGAAGTCCATCAACTCGGAGGAAACCGAAGATGACGGCGGCTCGCTGGCCCAGAAGCAGAAGATCTCCTTCCTGGAGAACAACCTGGAACAGCTGACCAAGGTGCACAAGCAGCTGGTGCGGGACAACGCAGACCTTCGCTGCGAGCTGCCCAAGTTGGAGAAACGCCTCCGGACGACGATGGAACGGGTCAAGGCCCTGGAGACGGCCCTGAAGGAAGCCAAGGAAGGTGCAATGCGCGATCGCAAGCGCTACCAGTACGAGGTGGACCGCATCAAGGAGGCCGTCCGCCAGAAGAATCTGGCCCGGCGGGGACCGCAGGCTCAGATCGGTAAGTTGGGTCGAGGGGGACAGAGCACGATGATTTGTCACAGAAACTAGACTGATGGGATGACTTTGTATATTTTCTCTACAGCGAAACCGATCCGTGCCGGACAAGGACACATTCTGTTCAAGACGGCCACCTCCGGCAGTTCACCGGTGACACCGAAGGCGGTGACGGACGACAAGAGGAAATCAATCGTGAAAGGTAGGTGGTAAATAGATTGCAGTGTAAAATACTGGAATTTCCGAAATCGAAACGTTTTCGTAATTTCCGATGATAATCTTACTGCTACGAGACCCTCCTACAAGAGCCTGCTGAGTATTCACTCTACATCAAATGAGTGAACACTTGCATGGGTTCACGATTCTGATTGGAAACGGCTCCGCTCTAGTGTCAAAATTCTCGGACCAAGTGAATTCGGTTCATTGATGGATAAGTCCATGCACGTGTTCACCCAATTGACGTCTGAGCGATCCGTGTTATCTAGGTAGCCATCGATACGTCACATTAGTGAACTCGAGAAGTGGTTCATTTGTGAACTGAATTCACTTCTGATTGGCTGCAGAAGAAGTGTGCCCGCGCTTGTGTCAAATATCTCGGATTGATTGAATTCAGTTCACCAATGGATAAGTCAAACATGAACATCATTCATCAGCATGAACACTAAAGTTCATTTTAACGACATCTTGCAAAACCCTATTTTCTTTTTTTTTTTCGCAGAATCCGACAGTTGAATCGACTAAGCGCAACAACAGCATGCGCGGCTTAGCAAACAAGCATCTCTCAAAGAGAAACCACAAACTGCTACCGTTTTAGCGCTAAATTTCCACGCTGCAATTATTACTAGGATATCTACATTATGGATATTTAACTGCTTACTTATACAACAAACTAGTACTACAACTACTACGGCGACAGCAGAGTACACAACTACAACTGGACGGAAACGTGTGCGTGTGTGTCACATGTTACAATAGGGTGGTCCTCCACGCGCCCTTTACAATGCTTCTTGTAGACGGCGGTGTTGGAGGAGGAGGAGCAAGAGAAGGCGAAGCAAGGTACTATCTATTATAATTTCAGCAAAGCAACATTGTGCATGGGAAAATTTTACCGCCACAGAGGCAACACAATTTACTAGAGATCCACTGATAAAAAGAAACCTATTTTTTCCTGTCCTAGATGTTTAAGCACCAAATACAATTACGAATAAAATCCAATTTAGGAAAAAAAAAATACCCGACATGAATAAAAGATTTGGCTTGAATAAAAAATTGACAAAATGAACTTGGGAAATTTAGCGTGCATGGATGCAAATGGCGAAGCGTAGCGATAAACAATAGGCTATTGTACCAATTCTATTTAAAATGACGCAGCATGTGCAACTAATATTTCTGAGCGAAAGCAGTGTAAACCAACAAACAGCTAAATGATAAAAATGAAGAACTGTGTTTAATACAATTAATCCATCGCTTAGAGGTCTTAAAAAAACGAATGACCTTGGCTATATTTGTGCTAAAATGCTACGAATCAACGAACAACAACAGATGCACACTCAAATTAAAAAATATGTCTCAATAAACGAGTCGTTGAGAATCCAATCGTAACTTGCCGAGTCTCGGTTCTCCGAATCTTGGCAAGTTTTACTGAGACCTCGGACACCGAGATGTGTTGAGAAACAATACCGAGCTCTCGGGTTTTGGATTCTTGCCGATTACTTTATTGAGATTAGCAAGAAGATAAACTCGTAGCTTCATTAATAACAACAAACGCTATTTATTAAATTATTGCTTATTTTAAACAACAAACAAAACGAATACAAATCAACCAAGGTTAATAAAACAAGGAGGGACTAAAAAGCATCCACCGCACGCATTCACTCACACATAAAGGCTACAGTAAAAAACACAAATCGCCGCTCGAATAGCAACTTTTAAAACTGCGAACGGAAATTCTTTTTGTTTTCAAAACCACGTCGTTTCGTTCCATTCGGTTCGTCGTATAGCACACGTATTTAGTTGGGTTTCGGGAAACGAGTGATTTTCTTTTTTAGTTTAATTTTATGTTTGCACACGTGTAATCAAAAGAAAAATGTTTTGTTCCTTTTTAGGTAAAATTTTCAAGTATTGTGAATGATATAAGAATGATTTGCAACGGATCATTTTATACAAAAAAAAAGTTTTCCCAAAGTTATTTTAGAAATCATCGAAACAAAAAGTGAAAAATTCATCATAATTGCAAATCGCACATTTACCCACCATATATCATTTAATTTTGTTTCGATTTTGCTTAACATTCATACAAACAGTAGACCATTTTGTTTCAATATCAGGCCACGCGCAATGGTAGGAATAATACTATAAAAAACGAGTCAGCTTCAAATCATCATCGTTGCAATACTCTATGGCTTAATTGCGAAGAAGTTAAAAAAAAAACTCAGAAGGCCGTTTCCATGGAGAACTTGTGTGTTGCTGGGTTTCTTTGTGATTTTAGAGCGCCTGCTGCTGTTCTCGCAGACTATCCGCTGTTGAAAGATGTAATCTGGTAGAATCTGCCGGCAACAACACGATAACTAATATTTAAAATATAAAAAAAAATGAAAGAAATATAGAGAAGCTAAAACAAGACAAAGAACCACTTCTGCTTAAAAGTGAGGCGTTCTGAACATTTGAAAGTGATGACATCCCTGGGGCTGCCTACAAGATTTTCAAATTTTATGCCGCCGTCTATCGCCGATTGCAAGACACAGGCATTGCACTTGCGAGCGAGCTCAACGAGCATGAGCCTAACATCATCGCTGTGTCCGGGTTCTGTGAGCGAACTGTTATGCTCAGCTCATTTAAAATCAGCGATCATGAAGGCTCACTTGTGGAATAAACAATGAGCTGGAGTTTGCTTGACGACGCCTTTCTAGTTGGTTCCTTTTGTACCAGCCGAAAATCAAAGCAAACCATAATTATTTTCATGTATCGAACAGTCACTTCTGTCATAACCGGCAGGAGGGCTACGCGGAAAAACTGATGCAAAAACTGTTGAGTTTTTATTGATTTGTGAGTTGGTGGAAAGAGAGTGGTTTATAAAATTTTATTAAAATTTGTACTATTGAAATTCGGTTTCTGTGCTTTTTACTTCGGTTTATTATTGCTAATATGGGCTAATTTATGGTAATGATCTTTGTTCTGATACGTAACAGGGCGTTATTGCTACTAGAGGTATGATTGGTGGTGAATTGGAAGACAACGACTTGGTGGCTTGGTCCTCAGTACACTTCATTGCCGCTTCATTAGGCGAAAAGCAGTGGGGGATTTCTAAGATAGTATCCAGAGAGACTACGGTATTCCCTTCATTGACACATTCGACGGGATACGGACACAAGCGGGACGGGGCAGGTACGAGGCCGCACTAAAAAGGGTTCTTTTAAGGTTTAGGACTTCATGTCCAAGGAATCTCTCTCTACGGCGGTTGCGGAGTCTAAGAGGAATGGTCCCTGTCGGCTGGACCAATACCAACGAAATTGTTGGTTTGTTCGATCATTAATAGTTAACGGGAGTGATCTGCGACTTTTTCCATCCATGTAAAGGTCCTGAAAACCAAGGCAAGTTCAACAATAGGCCTAGGTACTGCGGTTTTCAAAAACTTATGGTTGACCAGTTTTGTCCCAAAATAATCACCCACGAAAAAAATGGCGTAGAGCCCTTTGGAGGTAGTCCTATTGGTCACATCCGGCCGAACCATAGACTGTAGAAAATACCTCAGGGAAAGGGACACATCGAAAAAGAAAACTGCTGTTTATATTGGTAAACGTTTCGTAATCGAAAATGAGATATTTTTCCCAAAACAAATCCAAGCTCAGCTAGTTTTGTTACAGTGAGCTGCGGTGCTCAAAGCTCACTAAACTGATGAGCGCCTGGGATCAATGAGCCTGAACGTTCATGGCCTATCCTTCTGTTGAGCATCAAGTTAGCATGAAATTGGCTGAGTTTTGCTCGTGAGCTGAGCTTTTTCAATGCCTGCAGCAAGATAATTCGGTGGGAATCATCAGGCTAGATTCATGGGTGAACGTGCTACAACGGACCAGATGTTCGCCATCCGCCAGGTGTTGCAGAAATGCCGCGAATACAAGGTGCCCACACGTCACTTGTATATCGATTTTAAATCGGCGTATGATACAATAGATCGATATTAGCTGTGGCAGATTATGCACGGATGCGGATTTCCGGATAAACTGATACTGATGAGCGCGAGCTATGGCGATCTCTATGGCGGCCCAGCTTACACTATTAAAGGTGTTTCTAACGTCTAGCGTTACGATCGCGCAGTACCGTATGCGTCTTGTAGTATTCACCTCCGCGCCCGTCTGCAGAGATGGAAACACTCTCATCGTGAATCAACTCGCGAGTGTAAAACCAACAAACGGTTTACTCACGGTGCCGAGAGTAAGCCGTGTGTGAGTTTATTCGCACCCGCATGCTTCACGAATATGGAGCAAAACAAAAACACTCATGAATTTTTATTCGCGAAGAACAAGTGGAGATGCGGGAATTGCATTTTAGTGCGATTTTAATAGCAAAACAGGTAATTATTCATCAGATAGTAGTGTTTTGAGCTTTATTGTTCCTGAAAAGTAAATCTGTCGGCCGTGTAAATTCGTTTTTTCACAAAATTGAAAAATGTTCAGAGCTGCTTTCCAAATCAATCACGAGTGCGACCAGCTTCGTTAGCTCGCGAGTGAAGCAAGTGCGAATATATTCTGGCTTCTGTTGTTCACGAGTAGGATAGCTTTGCGTTTGTGTCTGATCAGCTGCATTCCTCACTGTTTTCCATCACTGCCCGTCTGTCACTGACTAATCTCCTCTCTCTCTACCTTTCGCTACCTGTCAATGTATCAATCAAGGTCTTCCATATAAGGTAGGAACATCTGGTATCTTTACCAGTATTGGTGTTGTATAATTTAGTATGACGTAGCATGCCAGAAAGTCGGGACCGTTAGTGTTAATACCCTACACCTCTTCTCTTTTTCTGCAGCGCAATTTCGGCCAATCCAGTCACCGACCTAATAGCATCCACTGTCGATCTTCCTTTGGGAAACCCATACTGGCTGTCTGATAGCCCCGCGTTGTCCGTCCTCTCGGTATAGACCAATAACCTTGACAGAATGATCCGCTCTAGGAGTTTCCCGGTCGTGTCTAAAAGGCAAATTGGTCTTAACGCCGACGGGTCGCCTGGTGGCTTCCCGTGCTTGGACAGTAGAACCAATTTTTGCCTTTTACACCTCTCCGGAAACTCGCCTCTATCCAAGCATCTCTGCATAGCCGATCTGACTATGTCAGGGCTAGCTTCGATGGCTGCTTTAATAGCCACCGTCGGAATGCCATCCGGGCCCGGGGCCTTGTTCAGCTTAAGTGATTTCGTAATTGCGACTAACTCATCATTCGTCACTGACTGGGGGATCCTCACTCGGACCAGGATGGTCTTGCAGTGTGGGTGCCCATGGTCTCACCTCGTGGTGCGGGAACAACGTTTCCACAATCCTCTGCAGCATCGCGGGAGAGCGTTCCGGTGGTGCAGATGTGCCTTTCGTTTTGCACATGACTACGCGGTATGCATCTCCCCAGGAGGTTGTGTTGGTCGTCTGACAGAGATCATTGAAGCACGCCCGCTTACGCGCCTTGATCTCTTTGTTCAGTGCCAACTTTGCCGCCCTGTATGCCACCTCTCGCTCCGCTCTCGACTCATCGGTCCGGGCTTTTTGCATCCTTCTCTTTGTCCTGTGGCAAGATGCGCGGAGCTCCGCGATTTCTTGACACCATCAGTATACCGGTCTTCGTCCATTCCTGGGTATGGATCGCCTCGGCATTGCCGCATCACACGCTCGTCTCAGGGTACCAATTAGACCGTCGCTAGACAGGTAGTCGGTGTTCCGCTCCTCAAATGCCGGCTTATCGAAACTCGAGGTTAGCCATCCTCGGTATGTGTCGGTTATCCTCGACTGCTGCCGTCTACCGCCCTGTTCGATACTGTATCGAATCGCCAGGTGATCACTATGCATGTACCCGTTATCAACTCTCCAGTCTGAGCTAGGGCTAAACCCTGGGCTCCAGAAGGTCACATCAATGATGGACTCCGCACCGTTTCTGCTATATGTGTTTACACTGCCGACATTCGTGATCGCAACGTTCAATCCCGCCATAGCTTCGAGTAGAGCCCAACCTCTCTCGTTCGTAAAACGACTGCCCCACTCGACCGCCCACGCGTTGAAGTCCCCACCAATGACCAAGGGGCTCAGTCCTACTAGTGCGCTTGCCAGCAAGTCTAGCAGTTCTTGTTATTGGGGGGGGGGGGTATGGGTCCGAAAGAAGCGCGATGTCTGTACTCGACTCCGAGGCGGATTGCCACAACAGCTGCTGCGCGGCTTCACAGTGATTCAGGTTCAACTGTGTGACTTGCGTCATTTTCGGCCGTTACGTCCACTTCTGCTTGGGCACTTAGGCCCACCCGTCACATGGCCCTTGTTCGCCGTGCAAATCAGACACTTTTGCGTCGATTTACACTCCCTGACGAAGTGGCCTTCTACTCCGCATCTTATGCAGAGTTTGCTCCTATCGGGGCCTTTGCATGCCCACGACTTGTGGTCTCGTCCGAAGCACCTGAAGCACACTTCCGACGGCTCACAGACACTAAGCGGACACTCCGACCATCCGACTTCAACCATGCCCTTGGCAGTCGCTTTCTTCGCTTCCCCGACTGGAAGCTTGATCGTTGCGATCTGCGTACCTGCTGGGCCTCGCCTGATGTGGATCGATGCGCTTGGCTTGTTTAAGGACAGCAGAGAGCTCCTGCGGTGGTGATCTCATCCAAGTTCTTGCACTGAAGAGTTCGCCTCCGGCGTCAGAGCCCCCACCCGTACCTTTTCACCTAACACTTCTTGTGCTAGTGCCGTATAAGAAGAGCCCTTGTTGACGGCATTCTTCTTAAGCACTAGCATCATCTCTCCTATCCTAGTGCGCCGGATGCTTTTAATATCCGCGCCTAGTTCCGAGAGACTATCCTCGCTTCGCATAGCCCGCAGCACATCTGCGTAGCTGTTTTGAGGACCAGTGCGTCGCCTTTCGTGAGCTTACGCGCCGGCTTCGCTTTGGTTTTGCTCAAAACCTTCTCTTTTTCAACACGCCCTTTCTCACCAACCGTAATCCAAGGGTTCTCCTTCCCTTGGACCGGTTGGTCGCCGCTACCGCTCTTAGCAGCCTCACCTCGGGGTTTCGGCTCTTTGCCCCGAGCTCGTTTCGCGACCGGCTTGCCACTCACCGGCCACTCCTCGTCAACTGATCTCGGCCGTTTGGTTTGGGCCGAGATTATTCACGCTTTCTGTAAAGGAGCGGTCCGTTTGCGTGGACCTCTCTTCTCTACCCGCGCTAGTCGTGTTACCCATTGTCGTCACTAGGTGAAATTCCTTGGGGGGCTTAAGAGCCAATTTCAATATCCAAGGAGGCTTCGCAGTGTAATTTGAAGATTTTCTAGGGAGGGCTATTCGGATTCAAGGGGGGTCTAAGCCCACCCGAGGCCCCCGTATTTACGCCAATGGTGTTACCTCGCTCGAACAGGAGATCATACTCCTTCCTGGCCTGGGCAATCGAATCGCGGAGCCTCAGCAGACCTTTCTTGAGGTCTTTGCTGATGTTGTTCCGCCCACTAGTGTATCCGATCAGCTCGTCAAGCTGTTCAGAAACCACCACCAGCTTCGGAAGCCCATCTCTATTGCGGGTCAGCGCACGCGTGAGTTCCGCTCATCTGCGTGTCCTCGATCGCTGACCCGACCCTCGGTGTGCCATACTCTGACACTTGAGGGGATTCCACCCCCGTCGCTTGCGTTGGTGATCTGACCAGTCCGCTTCTCGCGAACTCACCTCACCTCACCCTCCGTATTCTCTGTCTCCCTGATTAAATATGTATCCATCTCTTTTGTAAGTTCCCCCTTAGAGCCGCTGTCCCTCACTGCCTCTGAAGTAGTCGCCCAAGGATCCCGGTGGTTATCTATGCAAGCAGGGAGGCCACCCACGGGTTAGCACAGGCCCTTATGGGACCTGAGCTCAGAGAGCCAGGATCAGCGCAAATCAGGATACTTCAATTGAACCTACCTCCACCCAGTTAGTTCCAAACTGGGTACAGATCGGGAACGTACTCTAAGGCCTTGCCAAGGTTTTATGGTACGGAAGGCGGCTCCGACATTAGCCCATCCGTCGTTTCAGGTCAGTGTCACCCGGCCCTACTAAGAGGATAGAATGCCGTCGCCACCAGCACTCCTCTACTCCGCGGTCATCTAAGAGTGTACCATCTCATTGACCAGTTTCATCGCGCGCGCCAGTATACCGTAATCAGGAACTTACTGGCATTGCTCCTGATGTGCCCGAGGCACCCCTGACTAGGCTAAGGCACTTTGGAAGCGGTGCCGATTCGCTTGAACAGAGTTGATGCTTCCGGATGTGTGGTATTTCTGAAGAGGCCCAGCAGAGTCCACTGCTGAACCCCCGCCACGCATAGGCAAACTCCGCTTGAACAATTCGTGTGCAGCGCACATGATGCTCGGTCACCTTGCGATGCCAAAGGTGGTGAGTCCTCACTGGTGTTAGAACATGCTTCGCCTAAGAAAAGCCATCTTAAGCTCCCACCGTCTCTGGCCTAAGTCTGACCGGTAAGGTAAGTATGGGAGCTATACGCCATTTCCTGGGCATTCAAGTCCGACGCAGCGAGAAGCAATTTTCCCTCAATCAACGGGTCTGGGAAGGTTCTTTTATTACGTCCATCGTTTTTCGGCATTTGTAGACCCCCCTCCCCCCTCTGTCACGCTATTTTCCTATACCTAATACACGTACTGTCACACTTTTCTAGACCCCCCCCGCCCTCCCCCAAATCATGGACGTAATTTTTGAACGTTCCCTCTACATCCAGATGTTGTTGTATTGTAGCGTTTTGGGTTGGTCGAAGTGAAGTCGTCGTTGAGAACGATACACTGTAACATGATGCCCCGACAACTGGGTTTTTAAATTTAAAAAAATCAATGATTTTTTAGTTTTAAACAAAAGAGCACCTTTTTCTGAGCCGCTATGATTTTTTACAGATTTTTATAACTTTCTGGTATGTATGTTGTTGCTAAAATCGGAAAGCTACTGTTATTCACCCCTCGTTCGTTTTTCAGCGAATATCATTTTCCACTCACGCTCACTCACTCCATTTTTCTCCCATCGGGGTTGCTCGTATGCTATTTCCATCTCCCTCTGTTTGCTTATCGCAGAACGAGAAACCGTCATTATTTTCCCGCATCCATGGATTTCCATCCGCTGGAAAAAGACCATCAACCATCATCATCATCATCATCGAAATCGCTTCCGTTTGTTGGTGTTGGTGTAACGTCGTCTGCCAGCCAGCCAGCCAGCAGCCACTGTGAGGTGTCACTTGATTGAATGCGGATATTCTTTCTCCTCCCGTTTGTCCGTTTGGTTGGTTATTCGGTTCGCATCGGCCCCCCGTTTATTGTGTTTGCTGTGGAATATTGCGAGACACACAACGAGTGCGTGATTTCTTTTTGATTTCGGTTTTTGTTCTCCGGAAAGTGGTTCGAATCCGGTCCCAAGTGGCCGATTTTCGTCGCGAGTGCTGGAATTTACCCTGTCCGGGATCCGGTTTCCGTTAGGTTTCTCCATTGGCTCTTGTGCTAGTGCGCGGCGGAGACGGGACCCTCTCGACCAGACGTCCGTCTTTTGATCAACGCGGAGGCGACGGATTGCGGTTCGTTTTTTGGGGTTAATTTTCTGGATAATTGCCATCTCACGCGGTGCCTTCGGGGCTTTGCAGGAATAATTCCGGATTTTTTGGGAGAAAAGGCATCCCAAGGAAAGCAAAAAATCCCTGTGTTCCAAAAGTGAAGAAAAAAAGAAAAGAGAAAAGTGCAACGTGAATAATTTCTGCAGAGAAGCGATTTCTCGCCCAAGTTGGTGTGTGCTCCAGCCAGAGCCAGCGGTCGGTGTATGTGCAAGGAAGATAGCGCCAAAGAGTGAAAAGTGCGTGCCACGACGGGCCACAGTGAGAGTGAGTGGAACAGCAAGCATTCGGCAGCAGTCGGGAAATTATTGGATAGCAGTGCTCTCGGAACGGAGGATTTACTACACAATCTGACCTGAGTGGTTCGGCCCTCGAACCGATTCCAGAAATTCCAATCTTCACCGCGAAAGATTCAACAGGACTGATTCATAAGGTATGTATGCTTATCATTTGATGGTAATGTTTTGATTCATTTGTGATTTTGGGAATGCATTATTTTACAATGAATAGGACAAAAAACGCGGGACGTGATGGATCGGAGGAATTTTCCTGTTGTGCAGATATTCCGTGATTTCGGATTCCGCTGGTTGGTTACACACCTTTAGTCGAATGGACGTCGATCCATCCGTCTTCATTTACAGGTGGTAGTGAGGTGACTCGGTGGCAGTGCTGCCAGGAAGTTAGTTGTCTGATCATGCCGTGAAGTTTTCTTTTAACCGTTGAATATTAATAACGTATTTCAACAGCATAAGGACCGAAGGTCCGAAGGAGATGGTAAATTGCGAGGAAGGAACGTGGGGTGAGGTGGGCGTTGGATTCAGGTTGGCTTTCTACTTCACAGAATCGTTACTTGTTCTGTGGCGGAGTTGGTTAACGCGCCCTGTCTAGCGAACTTCGGGAGACGTGGGTTGAAACCCGCCCAGAAATACGTGAATTTTATTTCGCAATTTTTCCACTCAATTTATCCATTTTTTAAAACATTGCGCCTTTCTGAACTTCAGGCATGTCTAGCAAAATGTTTATGCCGTTCAATTATCTTCCTTTCTTGATCAAGCAAGGATTTTGTATTTACTGTGTTACCTGCAGAACTAATTATCCCCTCTCACTGGACGAGTTAATCTGAAGGAATCTCAATAGTAGGACCTGGAGTAATTCCAGAAGAAGTCTTTGTGGGAAACTCGGAAGAAACTCCTGAAGGTATCCCAGAACGCAAATTTCTGGAGCAATCCCGGAAGGAAATCCTAGAGGAATCCCAGAGATAATTCTTGAATTATCTATTATAGAATTTTTGGTGGAATCCAAGGGGAATTCCCAATTTCTTGTGGAATCCCTGCCGAATTTTTAAAGGAATCCTAAAAGAATTCATGGGGGACTTCGGATACATCCTAGAAGAAATATCAATAGCAATTCCAGAAAAAATTCCAGATGGAGTATCTGTTACTTTCTTCATTCAAACATGTAACTTTTCTTAAATCCGCTTCCCTATCCTAAGATAAAGAGTACTATGTATACTGATTGGTTATCGTCATGAATGAGCATACAAATACAAAGAATTTAAGAAGGCATTTCTGCAGCAATCTTTAAGGAATCCTTGATGGAATTCCTGTGGAAGAGTACCAGAAGGAGGAATCATTCAAGATAATTCATAAGAAATTCAGATTGATTTTTGCACATTGGAGTTTACACCGGTCTACATGAATTTGTGACCAACGCGATTCATCAAACGTTATTTTTACAATTATTATGTTCCTTATTATTATAAATCATTATAATAATTTGTGTGGCACTTCTCTTGCCATTACTATAATCAAGTGAAGAGTGAGCGTTGAATACATTGTGCTTACAATAGATAAATGAGACTTTGACCAAACCATCGACGTGGCGACACTTGTTCTGTGGCGGAATTGGTTAAATCGCCCTGTCTAGCAAACTTTGGGAGACGTGGGTTGAAACCCCACCAGAACTACGTGGATTACGTATGTCTAGCATAATGTTTTTGGTGTTTAATTACCTTTCTTTCTTGATCAAGTTACCTACAGAACGAATTTTCCCTTCTCACTGGACGAAATCTGAAGGAATCTCAATATGTAGTAGGACCTGGAGTAATTCCAGAAGGAGTCTTTGTAGGAAACTCGGAAGAAACTTCTGAAGGTATCCCAGAAAGCAAATTTCTGGAGCAATCTCGGAAGGAACTTCTAACGGAATCCTAGAGGAATCCCAGAGAAAATTCTTGAATTATCTATTATAGATTTTTTGTTGGAATCCAAGGAGGAATTTCCGGAGCAATCCCAAGAGGAACTTCTTGGGATATCACTGAATGAATTTCTTGTGGAATCCCTGCCGAATTTTTAAAGGAATTTTAAAAGAATTAATGGGGGACTTCGGATACATCCTAGAAGGAATATCAATAGCAATTCCAGGAAGAATTCCAGATGGAGTTTCTGTTACTTTTTTCATTCAAACATGTAACTTTTCTAAATCCGCTTCCCTGTCCTAAGATAAAGAGTACTATACTGATAGGTTATCGGCATGAATGAGCATACAAATACAAATAGAATTTAAGAAGGGATTTCTGCAGTAAACTTTAAGGAAATGGAAGGAGGATCCCAGAAAGAATCCTTGATTTTCATTTTCATTTCATTTCATTTATTTATTTGTACGCTTATCCAATACAATATGTTTTTTTAAAGATCTAACATTGAGACACGGGAATCCTTACAACAATAACGTCAAACAAAATTACATTTAATGTATATAAGGGACTAACAAGAATCGACAGGGAAGGAAAATACAAAAAAAAACCTTCGAAATAACTTATAGAAAGATGGGACAGGAAAGAAAGCTTAATACTAATATCAAAGAATCCTTGATGGAATTCCTGGATTTGATGATCACCAGGAAGGAAATTCGGTATATATCGCAATCCCACATCAACGGATAGGTATATTACTTCTGATTTCAATCATTTTGGCGCTCAGAAGCAAGCCGCTTTTCACTCCATGGCCCACCGGCTCTATAATGTGCCCATGGAGCGCGACGAGTTTGACGAAGAAAAAAGTCGCGTTTACACTGCAGCCGAGGTGAATGGATATGACAGATCGTCAGTAAACAAAATTTTGAGGAAGCACAAACGGAAAAAATATCGCAGGAACATAACTACACTCCAACAGAATCCAGAAGTTGTCAGAAGAATCAGCTTGCCATTTCACCCCAGGATAACAAACCAAATAAAAACAGAATTTCGTCGACAAGATTTTCACGTTGTGCATAAAAGCCAAAAGACCATACGTGATCTTTTATGCAACCTTAAGGACAAGGTACCACCGGATGAACAATCCGGAATATACACTCCCGATCAAAAGGTTGGGGTCACCCCCTCAAAAACATGTCATTTTTTAGGCCCATATCTCCGCCAATTTGCGTCCGATTTCAAAACCCTAGGTCTCAGTCAAAAGAAACTTTGAACATGATTAAAAAGAAACTTTTTCAAAAAATTTTGCATGTAAACTTGACCCAAAGTTGCCAAATTTTCTAAAAAATAAATAAAAACTTACGGCAGTGTCGCTGGAAATTGGGTCGACCCAATTTTAAGATGAGAGCGGTAATATAATCCATTTTCTATTAGCTTTCAACTGCTTTTTACAGAACTTAGCTAAAAAATCAAGAAAAAAGTTATTAAGTAAATTAACTCTTCATGTCATCGACCAAAAGTTTGGGGTTACCCCTCAATATGATGTATCAGCCAAAAGTTTGGGGTTACTATCTTAAAACATGTAAAAGTGATTTGGTGATATCTTCATCATCTATAGTTCAATTTTAATTCTTTTTGGCTCATTTCAAAGATAATTAACTAAATTTACGTTTGATGTCTTTAACTCAGTGGTGCTCATCCTGCGGCCCGCGGGCCGCATGTGGCCCTCCAAGCCTTGATATGCGGCCCGCGGAGTACTTTAAGACAAATCGAAATGTTTGAACAATTTTTCGAAATAACTCGTTAAATTTATTAGGAAATCAAACAAAAAAAAATGGTAATCAATTTTCACAGTGTTGAACACAAATTAAATGATAAATAAACAAAAAGAACAATCCGTTCTGGTAAGATTCGAAAGCGTAACTCCGAAATATTTCGGCATTTCAGCTAAGTCACGAAGCCAGCTTATAGTTATTTATAAGTGCTACGAATCAAATGAAAGTTTGTTAAAAATGTAATCTTGGATCATTTAAAAATTAGTTGCAGTTTTTAAGCGCAGTCAATGCAATGCTGAGCAAATATTTCACATTTCGCCTTTCTGAAGAACATTGAAACACAAAGCACGAAGTTTTTGACAAAATTCTCAACAAATCTCAACTTGGTTGCCAATATTGTTTAATTTTCACTGTTTGTTTAAATTTCTATTAATTCTATTATTACGAATCCAATTTGAATTGTCCAAGCGAAACTCCTGAACGAACTTAAAGAAAAAAAAATCTTAGGCGAGATTCATAAAGCGTCTCAGGCCATTTTGGAGAAACTCCAGGAAATATTATTGGAGAAAAATTTCAAGCAACTCTAAGCGAAATATATGGAGAAACTCAAATTATCCTGGAGAAAATAAACCTGAAGAAACTCAATGAGAAAATTGTGGCGATACTGCATGGAAATTATAGGAGCATCTCCTAGAAAAATGTTCTGGTGCCACTCTAACAGAAATTTCTTAAACAACTTTAGAATAAATTCCTCGAGCAACAAAAAGAGAATTTTCAAGAGTACTATAAACAAGATTCCAGGACCAACTGCATCAAGACACAAAAGATGCCTAGAACGCCTGAGGAAAATTTGAACAATAAATTTGAAGCAACTTATGCAGCAACTTTAGAAAATAATGTTGAAGAAACTTCCGGAAACAATTGTTAAAAATCTAATTTTTGAATAAGTTTAATGATGAAGTATTTCATCAACTTAAGAAGAGACTTATGGAAAGAATTTACTAAAATCTTCAAGAAACTCCTGAAAATTTTTCGGAAAAATCCGGAAGCTACTCTAGGAGAAATTCTTGGAAACGATTAATGAGGAATTCCTGAAGTAACTTCAGGGCAGTTCCAAAGGCAAATCTAAGAGGAGTTCTTGGAGGTGTTCCAAGAGAATTCTAGAAAATCTAAAAGAAACTTCAAGAAATTTCAGAAGAAAATCCAGCAAACCTTTTTGGAGCGATTCAAAAGAAATTCTTGTTAAAGCTGCTTGACAAGTTTTTGAAGTGGCTTCAAGGCAATTCTAGGGCAACTTCTAAATTGTTTGTTTGACTTTCAATTTGAAGCTCAAACGTTTTTCTCAACCAAACTTATGGATCTAAATTAAACTCCACGAAGGGCAATAGATTGTAAAGTTTGACCTTTACACAAGTTCTGAACAGTTCAGATTTTTAATAAATATGCTTTAGAATTATTCTTTCTGTTGTTTTTGTGCATCGATGTTTTATGCGGCCCGCAGGTCGACCCAGAATTGCAAATTTGGCCCGCGGTATCCTCCAGCCTGAGCACCACTGTTTAACTTAACGTATTTAACGATTTTTGTATATAAAAATGTTATGTAAAGTTAACACATTTCATTTTGAGGGGTGACCCCAAACTTTCGGTCGATGACATGAAGATTTAATTTACTTGGTAACTTTTTTTCTAGATTTATTAGCTAAGTTCTGTAAAAAGTAGTTGAAAGCTAATAGAAAATGGGTTATATTACCGCTCTCATCTTTAAATTTGGTCGACCCAATTTCCAGCGACACTGCCGTAAGTTTTTATTCATTTTTTAGAAAATTTGGCAACTTTGGGTTAATATATATCTATATAAATAGATATATATTAACCCAAATATAGAAATATATATAATATATTTCTATTATTTAACGGTGATTAAACCCAACAAGTAACTTTGGGTTAAGTTTACATTCAAAATTTTTTGAAAAAGTTTCTTTTAAATCATGTTTAAAGTTTCTTTGACTTATAATCTTTTGAATGAGACCTAGGGTTTTGAAATCGGACGCAAATTGGCGAGGATATGGGCCTAAAAAATGACATGTTTTTGAGGGGGTGACCCCAAACTTATGATCGGGAGTGTACGAGATACCATGTAAAGACTGTCCGGAACTGTCTGGAAAATGAAGGTTTGCTTAAAAGAACACAAAAATACGGTCCAATCTAACAAACCAACCGAATCCAGTGTGGCAGCGCACACAGCAGACTCCCAACACGCAATCGACTGGGCAAACGCAAAACTCGTCAAAGGCGTGAGGAAAACATTGCACTTAAACGTCTGGGAGTGAATGTTTATCAGCAACACACGATGACCGTTGATGAATGAAGACGACCCTCGCATCGTGTCGTGTCTTTTCAATACGGTAGACACGGAATCTCAGTAGCATCTCTTCTGTTCGGACGTGTACGAATGTCGTACGAAAACTGAACGCAATCAGTCGGACATTGTCCTGTTGATGGGCGACATCGAGCCCGAAACCGGTCGACAAAAGGAATTTTTTTTATATCTTGACGATAGTAAGAACTATAAGTGTTTTGTCTCGTCTTACGTCGCGCGTATTGTGAATATTCCAGGCCCATTCTGGAAGAATTCCCAACGAATTGTGGAGTAAACCTAGGAGAATATCAGAAAAAAATCCAGAAAGTGTTGCTGGAGAAAACATAGAAGGAATTGGTGATGCAATCCCAGAAGCATTTTTTATATATTTTCTGGGGGAATCCTTGAGGGAAATCCTGGATAAATGTTAGGAGGTATTTTTTGTAGAAAGAATCTTTGAAGGAATTCCTGAAGTAATCCCCGACAGAACACCTAGAAGGAATCCCGGAAAAAAAAATCCTGGGTAAATTCCAAAAGAAAACCTGAAGAAATTTCTAGAAGAATCCCAAAAATAACTCTTGAAAAAACCTTAGAGGGCTTTCTTGAAAAGTCCGTTTTAAAAAGACAATAAACCGTCTTCAACCAAAGGTTGCACAGACTGAACGATCACAAACATGAGAAGACGGACAACACACGAAACACAATGGAGTTTTTTTTCCGATTGACGAAAGATCAAAGTCCGCACACTCCAAAGCTTACTGGACGACTGACGCCGTGGGTCTCCAGTTAGCTTAGTAGTTAAGGCTATGGATCGCCAATCCAGAGATGGCGGGTTCGATTCCCGTTCTTGTCGGGAAAATTTTCTCGACTCCCTGAGCATAGTGTATCATTGTTACTTGCCACGCAATGTACAAATTCATGCAATGGCAGGCAAAGGAAGCCCTTCAATTAATAACCGTGGAAGTGCCCAAAGAACACTATGTTGAAGTGAGGCAGGTCAAGTCTCAGTGGGCACGTAGAGCCATAAAGAAGAAGAAATTCTGTTTTATGTGATGAATGCGTGGCAAAAAAAAACGATAGGACAAGCAATGCTTTCGCTTCAAAATTACTTGAAGGAAAAAAGTGTAACACTAGTAACGCCTCCGTAAGAAAGAAGTAAAAGCAAAACTGTAAAGGCGTGGGTATTCAGCATGACCATGCTGAGGGTGACGAGTTCGATACCTGGTCTGTCCAGCAACTTTTCGTAAAGGAACATTTCTAGGACTTTAAAATGGTCATTGGCAGAGGAAGCTTCCAGTTAATAACTGTGGAAATGCTCATAGAACACTGCTGAGAAGCAGGCCTTTTCCCAGTTGGAACGTTACGCCAAGAAGGAGAAGAACTTGGAGAAGAACGATAATTATATTATATCAACGTTTCGTAAAATTATTGCTTGTAGGAACTAGATCGAACAAAATTATGATTTTGGCAACACTGGCGCCGTAAGTTTTGACAAGCATCGAGGAGAGACAGCACTATCGTGCTGCATTTTTCCAACTTCATCGTTTTCATCATCACTCTGATGTCGAGCGAGACTAGCCGCCATCTAGTTCATATCTCGCGTTACATTTGAAAAGGGCCTATCCCTAAAATGTAAACAAATCGATTATATTACCATTCCATAGCATCCCCCAACAGTAACCAACTGTGCAAAGATCACCCACCTAACCGTTAATCTTATCAGAATAAACCCCACCTTCAAAACGGCCAATCCCTGCTTTTTTTCCCAATCATTCATAAGCCCGTGCTCCAAATGGACCAGTAACGGTAAAATTTTGTTTACATTGGTAAGCCTTCTCGTTTAAAGGGCCGACAACCGAAAATTTTCCGCGCGGCTCCCAGCCCAAGCGCCGAGAGAGAGAATTCTCTCTCTCAAAAGGGCCGAGCCTTGATTCGATGTCAACATCGGACTCACTCGGGGGGCCGAACCACGCTAAGAAAATTTTAGAAAGACTCACAATAAGGCCGACACCGGGTGAAATATTTCAAATTAGCTTAACATGTTTATCTATAATTTTTCATACTTTTTTGATAATTTTCAATGCAATCTTGATTATTGATGCACAGATACATTTAATCTTGTGTCATTAGAACGGATAGCATGTTGAAAAATTCTCAAACTTTGAAATACGAATAGGAAATGTGATGGAAAATGTTTGCATCGATTTTTCTCAATGTTTACGTCTAAGGGATAGGCCCTTTTCAAATGTAACGCGAGATATGATGATGGTTTTGATTGTGTCTGTGTTATTTCACGTCTTCACTCCATGTTTTGTCCATCCTTTTCTCGCTTCCTCTATCTTTTGGCTCTTTTGACTGCTGCATCGTCGTGGCCGTGTCGTTCACGTAGCACTGGGTTCCTTTTGTTTGTTTATAGGATTTTGTCTACGTGTGTGCGTGAGCCAAACGACGTCGACGACGTCAGTCGATGATGGAGTGATTCCAGCCGTTCCTTTTGGTGATGGATAACAAGACTTTCGAACTTTTATTTATCTTATGTGCTTATTGTGGGGGCATAACTTAAAAGTAACATTTTTCATGGAAAATTATCTTCAATGTTAATGTTCCATGACATGAAAACAATGGATACAAAGTACAAAGTAGCGAGTTTTGCTACTTGTAGTATCTACTCAGAGGTTCAAAACCCACAGAGTTTACTACACAATTTGTATGAATAAAACAGTTTTTAAAGTTTTTAGTATTTTCTTCTCTTCTTTTGAACATAAGCGTTTATAAAAAGACAATTCACCGTCTTCGACCTTGCGGCCTCCACAGACTGAACATTACAAACATTGGACAACGGACAACACATATAACACCCAGTGGCCCAGTGGAGAATTTTCCGTTCGACGAAAAGCTTTCCCCGATTGGAGCGGAAATCGAACCCACACTCCGAGGCTTACGAGATACCTAAACGACTGACGCCGCTAACCCTAACCGCTCGGCCACGAAGCCCACATACTAGATGCTTGTAGTGCAGAACAACTGTCAAAACAAATAATTGACGCGTAAAACCCCAGTTTCGTGTTCAAAAGGAATCGCTCAAGAAACTTCTTAACAGATTCCTGCCAGAAACTTTCTACAGCGACTACCATTGGAACTGTCATTTCTTCGCAACTGCATACTGCGATCGAAGAAAAGCTGTTACTTGAACGATCCAGGCAAGAAATTTCCCATGCATCCAGATAAGGCTGAGGAATTCCTTCTGAACTGGAAACAACCCTTAATTCTGCAGAATTTTGCTGAAAGCTTGTGGTTTCGCGTAGAAGTTGTAGATTTCTCCGGGCAAGCAAGCATTTTCTCAAACAAATCATCGTGATCTTTGTCAGGGTTTATACTGGGATTTCTACAGGAATTTCTCCTAGGATAATCCTTAAATTTTTTTGCGAGGTTTCTTCAGTTTCTTCCGGGATTCCTCTTGAATTATTTTATGCAATTCTTTCCGGTGTTCCTCCTGAGATTTGCTCAAGATGGGGATTTGCCCCAGAATTTCCAGACGAATTATTCCTGGGATTTTCGCTAAGACTTTTCAGGAGTTTTTCTTGGGTTTTCCGATGAATTCATCCCGCAATTTCTTCCGGAAGTTTTCGGTGAAATAGATCCTTAAGATCCCTCAAGATTTCTCCCGGAGTTCCTTCTGCACTGTCTTCAAGAAATTATCGTGAGCTTTCGTCTAGAGTTTCTCCTGGGTTTTATCTTAAAAAAAAATATCGCGATATTTTTCTTGAAGTTTCATTTGAGATTCCCTTCGGAGTTTTACCAGGAATCTTAGAAGATTCTTCCCAGTGTTGTACAGAGATATTCTGTCTATCAAGATTTCATCCGGATTTCATTCAAAGTTTCTTTTGGGATTTTTACAGGAATTTTGTGCTGTTTTGCGATTCTTCCCGCGATTTCTTTCTGTGTTTTCTTCCAGGCTTTCTTCGCAGTTGTTTTCAAGACTTCTTGCTGTAATCGTCTTGAGATTTCGTTCAGAGTTTTCTTTTCCAGGTTAACTCCCAGTGTTCTACCATGAATGCTTACCCAAAACTGCTCCGGGATTCTTTTGGGTGTCCCTTTTGGAATTTTTCTAATCGGGACCTCTTGGCCGGATTCTCCATGAGTTTTTCTCGGAATAAAATGGAACCTCTTAAAGCCACGAAATTGGAGTGAATGGGAGTTTCCTGGGATTTCAAGCGAGCCTGAAAAGAGGGGTTTTCATGGATTTTTTGGGGGTGGGTGGTTCTACTCAGGAGAAAAGAATTTCATCGAAATTTCAGTAAGTTTTAGGTACGCTTAACGGGCATACCAGAGAGGTTTCAGAGTTTGATATTTGTTTTATAAGGTTTTATAAGGCCCTTTCAGAGACGTTTTTAGATCTTTAAAAGGCGTCCTAAATCCATCGACAATCTCTGGAAACCCACTGCAACATCCCTTAATCCACCTGAGACTCTCTGAAATGCCTCTAATACCCCATGGAACCCCTGAAACCCCCTGAGACTACCTGGAATGCCCCTGAAAATCCCTGAATTGTCCTGAATCCTGCAGTAATCTGCTGAAATCCCCTGGAGTTCACTAAAACGTCCTGAGACCCCTGAAAACCCCTGAAGAACCCCTGACCTCCGAGCCCTCTGAGATATCCTGATATGTCCTTGAGACTCCCTGTGACTCCCTGCAATCCCGTAAAATTCCCCTAAAACAGTCTAAGTGCAGAGAAACAGACGTCTCTCTAGTCTAGTCACTTCCCATCGTTTCACCTTTTAAATAGAGGATAATTCAAATACTAAATCGTTTTCGTTTCTGTTTGACGTTTGCTCACTTCCGCCATCTACGCAGCGGTTTGCGAAATACAGTGTAATCATAGGGGCCATTGTATTTTTGTCACAATGATTTTAATCACAATTTGTTCTGAGAAGTACATCTGTTTGTCTGTACCCTAAGAAACCCCTCTGCATCCTTCTGAGACCACCTAAAACGTATCCAAGGCCCCCTGAGCCCTATAAGATACCCTGATATGCCCTTGAGATTCCCTGAGCCCTCTGCCCCCCCCCCCCCCCCTGGAACTCCTTGAAACTCTACAAAATCTCCCTGTAACATTCTAGACCACCCCCTGAAACCCCTCTAAATTCTCCTGGGAATCTCCTGAGTCCTCCTGAGGTCACCTAAAACGCAGCTGAGACCCCTTGAGAAACATTGAGACTCCCTGAAATGCCCCTGAAAACCCATGAAATTGGCTTCAATGATCCATTGCTACTAATAAGTGATTCAAACGGAGCTTGTGAGCAGTCCTGCAAAATATCTGTCTCAGTGTCTGTTTTTCAGCCGAAAATGAATGACTGCGGCGGTCGTTTTCAGTTCCTCGATGTGAGAACTGACAGAGTCCGAGAGCTCCATTCGTGAGCGACCCAACACGATCAATTCCCAATCATCCACACACTACTCATGCTGAAAGGCCATTCGTCTCAAGCGGTGGCTTGTGAGAGTGAGTGCCCTATACGTTAGCACGGGTGAAAACACTCAACTACAGAAAATTGAATGGAAATTTAGCCCTGTCAGCTCTCGCTTTCAGCACGCTGCGTGCGAGTGTGAGTACCTATTTCATTTCGCTCCCGTGTTGCTGATCGGAAAGCAACTTTGACAGGAAAACCAAAACAGAGAAAATGAAAAAAGCAAAATATCGCTATCATAAAGGCCTGTCGAAAAATTGCAGCACTGCTTGTGAGTAGCTAATCGACTTCAAAATGCACCTACGCCTACGAGAATTCCAAATTTCATCAGGTAAATAGCGACGCCGGCCCCATCCTTACGATCATCTGGGCCTGTCCATAATCTACGTAGACTCTTAGGAGGGAGGGGGTAACCGGCAAAAGTCTGCGCTCCATATTACAAATCATCTGTGTATCTCCACCACTGTTTCAGGAACGAGTTCTGTGAGTGAGGCTTCCTTGCGGAATTTTTCTCAAAGGTTCTGCCGGGATCGCTGATGTAGAAGTTCTTTGAGGATTTTCTTATAGATGTTGCGGAATATCTCCGGCAGTTCATGGGCTTTTCTCAAGAAGTTTTCGTGGGATTTCTTCCAGAGCTTTTCGGGTGGTTTGTACAGATGTTGTACTCCGATTTTTCTTGTAGTTCCTTTCAGTGTATCTGCAGGAGTGCTCCCTGCAATATGCACCAGAGTACGGCTTAAAATTTCTCCAGTTTTTCTTTGTTTTTGATTTTTTTTAGTCGAGACGTGTACTGGAATTGGATGGCTAGAAATTATTATTCTTCCCAAAATTCTATTTTTTTTAGATTTTCCTTAAAATAGTTTTCCAAGATTGAAGTATGGGTTTCCACCAGAGTACTACCCAAGATTTCTGCAGCAGTCGTCTGAATTTCTCCACGGATACTTTCCAAAATTCTTCCTGAAACTTCTTGAAAATCTTCCCTGAATTTTGAATGAGATTCCTTTTGGGATCTTTATCAGAGGTTCATCCGAGATTTCTGCAGAAGTTCTCTGTAGGTTTTCTTCTAGAGATTGCAGGGATGTCTTCTGCAGTTCCTGGGCTTTCGTCAAGACATTTTCGAGGGGTTTGTCCCAGAGTATCTCCTAGGATATCTACACGAGCTATGCTGTGATATCACCTAGAATACTATTCCAATGTTTCTGCAAGAGTTCCTCGTGGGATTCTTCTTGGGTCGTAGTTTCTGGATTTTCTTCGGGAATTTTTCACGGAATATCTTTCGAAATATGTTCAGTATTCTTTGCAATGATCGTCGAGGGGTTTCCACCAGAGTGCTCCCTGAAATTTCTGCAGTAGTTTTTCTATTTTCTCTAAGATTTTCGCAGAGTTTTTGTCGGGAGATCTAGACAAATTTCTCCAGGGATTGTTCCCAATATTCTTCCTGAAACTTCTTGAAAATCTTTGGGAATTCTCCCAGAATTTCGAATGAGATTCCTTTGACTAAAATATTAACGCGCACTGAAACGGCAAAAACTAGCAATAGCCCATATCTCATAAAAACTTTAATGAAAATTTTCCAAGTCTTTGTTAACAGAGAGATGTTCCTTCTTTTTAAACTACTGAAACATATTCATAGAATTCCCAGTAATTCAACAAAAACCTGAATTTTTATTGCTTCGCCCATACAAAATGTTAGGCGATTTTGATCAAATTTATTGCTAATTTCTAATTTTTAATTGCGCGATAATATAGCTGCCGATTCCTTTGGGGGGGTTCCTCTTAGACGTTCATCCGGGATTTCTGCAGGACTTCTTTGTGTGTTTTTCTTCCAGAGGTTACAGGTAATGCCACTCTGCAGCTCCTGGGCTCTCTTCAAGAAATTCTCGTGGGATCGCCCCCATAGATTCTCGTAGGATATTTTCAGAAGTTATGTACGGGTGTTGAGGGCCCATATAGCCGAGGCGGTAAACGCACGGGTATTCAGCATGACCATGCTGAGGGTGACGGGTTCGATTCCCGGTCGGTCCAGGATCTTTTCGTACAGGAAATTTCCTTGACTTCCTTGGGCATAGAGTATCTTCGTGTCTGCCACACGATATACACATGCAAAATGGTCATTGGCAGAGGAAGCTCTCAGTTAAAAACTGTGGAAGTGCTCATAGAACACTAAGCTGAGAAGCAGACTTTGTCCCAATGAGGACGTTATGCTAAGAAGAGAGAGAGAGAGAGAGAGTACGGATTTTTCCTTGGGTTCCTTTCAATATTTTGCGGATTTGTTGGATCTGTTGAGATATTCCTTGAAGTTTCTTCTAGGATTTTTACCGCACTTCCTTTCGCGCTCGTATCCATATGCTTGGGAATTCTTTCCTTAGAAGCTTGCTTGAGAAAGCTTCTCATAGAGACTATGAAAAGCTTCCCCTAGAACAGGGGTTCCCAACCTTTTTGAGTTGGCGACCCACTTGCAAAACTGTCTGGTTGGGAACCCGTGACCTAGAAGATGGAAAAGCTTCTGCCAGAAGTTTGGAAAAGCTTCTCTCAAAAGATTGGGATTGTTTTGTCAGAACCTTTTCAAAGCTTTGCTCAGAAGCATAAAAAATAGTCTCTCCGAAGCTTTGAAAAGCTTCTCTTAGAGGCTTTGAAAAGCTTCTCAGAATTTTGAATTTCGATTTTTTATTTGGGAACTGCCGAAAAGCTTCTCTCAAAGCTTTGAAAAGTTGAGGCCTGGAAAAGCTTCTCTTGTTTAGCAAAGTTTATCCCCGAAAATTAAAAAAAACATCTCTTAGAGCCTTGTGAAATCTTCTCTGGAATGGGTTTTATCGGAAGCTTTCGAAGGCTTCTCTCAGAGGCCTACAAAAGCATCTCAGAAGCTTGGAAAATCTTCTCTCAAAAGTTTCTCTTAAAAACTCATTAAAGCTCGCCAAAGGTGCTCTTAGAAGCTTGCAACGTTTTTTCTTCGAGATTTTCTCAAGATTTCTCCCTCAGCTCTCCTGAAGTTTCTCCAATATATCCTTCTCAAAGATTTTCCCGGAATATCTCCTACACACTTAAATTCAGAAATTGATTTTGGTAAACGGTTTGCCGAGAATCCGACAGCTGATATCTCGGTAAAATATTTACTTATTCTCGGTAAAAATTTTACCGAGATTTCGGTAAACCATTACCGAGTCTCGGTGAACTTTGCCGAGATCTCGGTAGAAAGTTGGATTACCGAGATATCGGCAAAGTTTTAACGACATCTCAGTGAAAATATTTACCGGATTCTCGACTGTTGGATTCTCGGCAATCTGTTTGCTGAGGTCGGCGATTTAATTTAAGTGTGTATAGTTTTTTTTAGGATTTCTACGAAGTTTCTCCAGAGATTTCTTGTAGATGTTTTCCAGAGATTCCTGAATCATTTCTTCAAAAGCTCTTTTCATATTTTCTCCGTTCAAGATTTCCCCTAGAATCCCCTAGAGAGAAAGTCCTTGAAAAAATCTGGAAACAACTCCGCGATGAAACCAAGATGAATTTCGGTAAAAGTTCCAGAAAGAAGGAAGGGTTTTAAGGAAGAATTCCGGTAGAAATTCGAAAAGGTATCTTCCGTTTAATATTTCTTTGAATATCCATTTTGTTCAACGCTTAAGTGAGTCAGGTTCGATCGATTGGTTGCTCACAAAATCGATGCTTACGATTCCTTCAATAAAATTCCCACAGAAGAAGGCAACAGCAAAACTTTTCCGGACGAAAGGAAGAGGCGGAAGTAATCCATTTTCCCGCCAAACATCATTGCTATGCTTGGCGACATGAAAAGGCAAATGGAAAGATTAGGAATCCATTCGATCACAGCCGATGAGACACAGCGCGCGCATTCGAAACGCAATCAACGTACAAAGTCTCGGGGCGCCGAAGACGTGCATCACCGTAATAAACAAACATTTAGAAAGATGTTATGTTGCTACTCCATCACTACTAGGAGCAGTAGCGTCGCGTAACCTCACTTTTTACCTGTGCACCAAGTATAAATTCTTGAATTTTTTGAACAAATTTGCTTGTAATAATTAGAAAATGACGAGAATAACTGCTTTCAGTCATTTCTATTTCAATTTTGATCATAAATCCCCTGCAATTACAAGTTTTAGGGTCGGTGCACAGGTAAAAAGTGAGGTTACGCGACGCCACTGACTAGGAGGTAGATACGTACGTTCATATGTGCACGAAGTTATGTCCAATGTAGTACGACGACGACGACGACGATAGTTAGCCGCCACATCAACATCCTAGCGCGCTAGCGACTTGGCTGCAGGCAGATCTCCCTCACTTTGGCTGTGGCGCGAGAGTCCGGTGAAAGTTGTTTGCAGATCGTTGTACTTAGGCACCTGTATCTCTGACGTTGCGCAGCCCAGCCAACGCGAAAAATCCAATCATTTGGATACGGCTGAATCGGTGGAATTTCGTGTTCCGACAGATGTCGGCCGGCTCGAGATTGCTCTCGGATGGGCTGACGATCTGCTGCCGACTAGAGAGGGGACCCTTCAATCAACCGTATAGGGTGGGTGAGCTTTTGAGAGGAGGATCTGACTGATGAGCTTCCTGGTTCAAACTTTTCCTACAGGTGTCGACGGCAATTGAGGTAATTGCTCGACCAGACGTTCTCAACTTTTTGTTAATGTTCTGGTAGAACCTCTCAAATCTTATGGGATTTCGGAAAAAGTGATCAGAATTTTAACTACTTCGCAAGAAATTTCAAGGATCGGGGTTCCTGTAGAACTTTAGTGTTTTTTTGGTATAATTCTTTGTGACATTTGTAAGGTTCTGATAAATAGTTTTTTTAGACAAGCTGTACATGAACAGCTCTGATGTTTATTCCAAACTTTCAAAAGTTCTTGAAGATTCTGACGAAATATTCGATACCTTTCAAGAGAATCTTCCTTTATTTTTATCGCAAATAAAAAAAATCCTCCCTTCTTGGAAAATCACTGGTCATGGCCATGACTTGTATGTACATTACAGAGATGATGTTGCCGGTTGATAAGACAACACAGTCAACCCTGACGCCCTCTAATTTACGGGAAGCGGGTTGAAAAAAGGTTTGCTCAGAACGGTGAAACACTGTGAGTTCGAAGCAATATTATTTTTGCAATCACCATTTACCCCACTGACTGCTGCGGCCCGGGGATTAGTTGTTTGCATCGCTGGCATACATATAGACTCGTACTCGTACTCCCGTCGTCGACGTGTGTGCTTCCACTTTATCAAGATATGTGTACTCAACGTCGCCGTCGACGCCGCCGCCGTCGACGCCGCCGCCGTCGACGCCGCCGCCGCCGCCGCTACGGTCCGGCTTTGAATCTGTGCATATAGGCGATGGAGGTTGACGGCGGCGGCGACACGGGCGCAGGCCGCGACACAAATTGAGAAAAAATAATGTTTGTGAAGTGAGCTGATAACGATAGCGCAAGCTGCGATTTCGTGCCTCGTTGGCGCTGAGTAGGCGGTAGAAGTGAACCCCGAAGATAAACAGTTTGTTTTGCATTCAAGGTTGAGACACGTAGTGAAAATGTTGGGCGAAGCTTGAAAACTTCCCTAGAAGCTTTTGAAAAGTATTTTCCAGTAGCTTGAAAAACTCATAGAAGTTTGAAATGCTTCTTCTAGAAGCTTGAAAAGCTTCTCTCAGAATCTTGAAAAACTTCTCCCAGAAGCTTGAAAAGCTTCTCCCAGAAGCTTGAAATGCTTCACCCAGTAGCTTGAAAAGCTTCTCCCAGAAGCTTGAATGCTTCTCGCAGAAGCTTGAAAAGCTTCTCCCAAAAGCTTGAAATACTTCTCCCAGAAGCTTGAAAAGCATCTCCCAGAAGCTTGAAAAGCTTCTCCCAGAAGCTTGAAAAGCTTCTCCCAGAAGCTTGAAAAGCTTCTTCCAGAAGCTCGAAAAGCTTCTCCCAGAAGCTTGAAAAGCTTCTCCCAGCAGCTTGAAAAGCTTCTCCCAGAAGCTTGAAAAGCTTCTCCCAGAAGCTTGAAAAGCTTCTCCCAGAAGCTTGAAAAGCTTCTCCCAGAAGCTTGCAAAGCTTCTCCCAGAAGCTTGCAAAGCTTCTCCCAGAAGCTTGGAAAGCTTCTCTCAGAAGGTTGCAAAAGCTTCTCTCATCTCAGAAGCTTGCAAAAGCTTTTCTCAGAATCTTGCAAAAGCTTCGCTCAGAAGCCTGCGAAAGCTTCTCTCGGAAGCTTTCGAAAACTTCTCTCAAAAGCTTGCATAAGTTTCTCTTGGAAGCTTGCAAAAGTTTCTCTCGGAAGTTTGCTAAGGCTCCTCTCAGAAGCTTGCAAAAGCTTCTCTCAGATGCTTGCAAAAGCTTTTCTCAGAAGCTTGCAAAAGCTTCTCTCAGAAGCTTGCAAAAGCTGGTCTCAGAAGCTTGTAGAAGCTTCTCTCAGAAGCTTGCAAATGCATCTCTCAGAAACTTGCAAAGGCTTCTCTCAAAGGTTTGCTAAAGCTTCTTTCAGAAGCTTTCAAAAGCTTCACTCATAAGCTTGCAAAAGCTTCTCTAGAAGCTTGCACAAAAGCTTTTTTTGGAAGCTTTCAAAAGCTTTTTTCGGAAGCTTTCAAAAGCTTCTTTCGGAAGCTTTCAAAAGCTTCTTTCGGAAGCTTGCAAAAGCTTTTCTCAGAAGCTTGAAAAGCTTCTCACAGAAGCTTGCAAAAGTTTCTTTCAGAAGCTTGCAAAAGCTTCTCTCAGAAGCTTGAAAAATTTCTCCAAGGGCTTAAAAACCTTCTTTCAGAAGCTTGAAGGGCTTCTCTCAGTAGCTTGAAGAGCTACTTTCAGGGCTTGAAAAGCTTCTCTCAGAAGCTTAAAAAGCTTCTCTCAGAAGCTTAAAAAGCTTCTCTCAGAAGCTTAAAAAGCTTTTCTCAGAAGCATGAAATGCTTCTCCCAGAAGCTTGAACTGCTTCTCTCAGCAGCTTGAAGAGCTTCTTTCAGAAACTTTGATAGCTTCTCTCAGAAGCCTCCAAAAGCTTCTCTCAAAAGCTTCAAGAGCTTCTCTCAAAAACTTGAACAACTTCTTTAAAGTATGCAACAGCTTCTCTCAGCAGTCTACGAAAGCTTTTCTTAGCAGCTTTCAAAACCTTCTCCAAGAACATGTTTGAAAAACTTTTTTCGAAAACTTTCAACTAACAGACTAATCACAAATTCCTACAACTAATGGGAAAACGACATTATTTGTGTAACCTAATCCACAAGAGCCCTATAACAGGTCACTATATCTATCTACCCACATGTCTGCATTGTCCATTGCTAGTGTCTACTCAATCAACCATGCCGTACGAACGAACGGCGCACTCAAGCCTCCTTCACTCAGCGATCTCTCGAATAGGGTCACCCACCACCATCCACATCGAGCGTCCGTCGTGGTGCGATACCCGGTTATTTGCATTCCACTTTACACTGACTGCCGGCAACTTGGTGTGTCATTCGTCATTGTTGTCCACATACCAACCCAACTATTTACACCGAGACCCAGGCTATACAATGAACGACCGAATGCCGCTGCTGCTGCTGCTAATCCGGTTCACGTTCATTACGGGTCAGGCTCAGACCGATCGACACTGTGTGCAGCAGGTTCCTCCCTTGCTTTGGTGGCGACATTATTGCGTTGATTCGTCAACGACTCCCGACCAATTCCAGTGAATGAGAAGTGGACTGACTGAATGTCGGATGATGGGTTGGATGGTGGTCTGCTCAGCTGGGTTGAGAGGGGTCGAGGTGAGAGGTGAATATCACTTTTCAAAGCCTTTGCAACAGTGTGTTGAACGACGATGACGACGACAGTGGAATGTATGTGGGCACCACCTGTTTTAGAGAAACGAAGTGAGGTGGTTCTGTCAACTCTTTGCATCAGCATTAGCCAATTTGCGAAATTGTAACTCTTTGAATGCGAGCATCGGGTGCGCGCTGATACTGGAACCTCTCCAGACAATTGTCAAACATCATCAATCTGATGGTTGGTGTGCGAACTCTGAAGAGACATACTGATTGCGTTGATGGTGGGTGCGATGTGTACAGTTGCACTATTGTCCAGCATGAAACTTCTCGAAGAAAATGCATTTGGAAACGGAACATTAATCTTCAAACAACAAGTCTATGTTGCTGAAGTAGTGCTACTACTTTCTACGCCAGACGTCCTAAGCGGTCTCTCGAGTGCAATGTTGAACAGTAAGTTTGAAAGTGTTTTATCCTACTTCAGTAGGATAACATTTCGAACACTTTGTTTCGATCCATTCAGCATAGTGCGCATCGGCGGAATTAGTTACACCGGAAAACCGTGTTCTAATATTACGGGCTAAAGAGCAGTTCTATAGCAAACTATTTGCTGAAATTCAGCAACATTTGTAGAATCTTCCAGTGAGCTCTACTGATCACCAGCAACATTTTGCTGAAATTCTGCTAATGGTGCTGAAAGTTCAGCAATAAAAACATCTACACACTATGATGAGCTCGGAAACCCCCGACACCGCCGTGGCTCAGCAAATGTTTATGAAGAATCTCGGTAAAAAAATACATTTGTTAGCTTAATTCCGGCAAAACATTTTCTGAACCTCATCAAACAAACACCGCGTTTGCTGAGATGTCGTTGAAAATCAAGTTTGCTGAGTGCTCGGCGTTGCCAATCTCGGTAAAAAACAAGAAAAATTGCCGAGAATCGGCAAAAATAAGTGTGTACACCCTTCGGCTCGGTAAAATGTAACGGAGTATTGCTGAAAATGTTTGATGAGTACGGCTTGATTTGGCGCAGTTTTTTGCAGGGCAACATTGACAATTGCATAAAACTTCCGCATATTGTTCAGATCACGCTTTCCTGATAATCACATTCTCTTCGTGCTGACTTGACGTATTGATTTACTCAATCACAGAGAAGTAGGGTCTGGGACTGAGACCATTTGGGCAGGGCGATCTATTTTGGGCATTTGCTACTATAACTCAGTCAAATTCAATCCGATTGACTTGAATATGTGATTAGAGATCGGTTAAAAGTTGACTGAGTTATAGCAGCAAGTGCCCAAAATAGGTCCCCCTGCCCAAATGGTCCCAGATCCTAACAACGCAATGTAGGTCATCTATGATCATGCACACGCTCATGAAAGTTTTAATGCCAACAAATAAGTACAAGAGGTTCTACAGAACACCAGAAACATCCGTTGGATATGTGTAGGCCACGTCATACAACAAAACAAGGCAGGATATATAGATCTGAACATCAAGTTTAAACATGTGACGTTATTACATGAATAATATGGAACCCTATAAATGCATTTTTCCCCTTGCGCCCAGCCACGAAAAGTAAAACAGAACACTACAAATGCATAATACCACAACGACACAAATTAATCAAATACAACGCTTAACATAAATATGATATAACACCAAACTCAACATAAAATTGTCCTACTACCCTAATGGGCAACAATTTCCGATCGCAGAATCACGAGGTTTCATTTGTTTAATGTCCATCAGTCAGTTTTTGTTTTACGTTGCAGTTCGCCTTTAAGTTGGCAGCCGTAGCTAGTTTTTGTCCTGGAATACTAGTCCTAATTGGGTCCCTGATTCGAGATCTCATGTATGCCGTCTACATTTCGATGTCCCTGTTAGGGAACGGTTTGCGACTTTTAGGTGGTCAGATTGTCCAAAATGGCCTGAACAGTGAATCAAAATTCAACCATCGCGCAACAATAATGACAATGTCGCAACCTGTATTTGTTGCGACAAAACAACCCATGCGACATAAGTTTGTCCCAACTTGAAAATAATGGGATTAACATCGTACACCACGAGTTTAGAGATTTTTAAGCCTTGCATTGCGATTTTCGAACGGTAACTTCGAGTCGGTAAACACTGCAACTCTGGTGAAGCTCTATCATCAAAAAGTTTCGACTTTGGGTTAGTAATAATTGATTATTCACGAGTTGAAAAGTACGCAACAAATTCAGCTTCCGTTTTGTCTGCAACAAAAAATTCGAGATCATGTCATTATCTGTCACCAGTAGGGATAAAGACTAATCGTCGCACCTTCTTTGTTGCTTGTTTTGTGCCTCTTTTGTCTGACAATTCTCTTCACTGGGCCTGAATATAGGCTTTCTAAAATTTGCTACATCTATTGAGCCTATTTTATTCCGGAGCACTACAAATGCTCAAATGGCGAACAGGAATACAATCACTTTAAAACAAAATATGTTCATACATTACCACTCAATACAAGGTGACAAATCATCAAGATTTTTTAATCCCAAATCATCTAACTAAAATAACATATAACTTAGCAATCGTGTCTTTAATACCTATGTTATAAAAAGAACGACACAGTGAGGTTTTTCAGTTGGGCGCCATATAACGTGAATAGGTGATATGAACCCTTTAAATGCTCTATTTTATTTTTCTCCTAGCGTCCAGCCACGAAACATGAAACAGAACACTACAAATGCACAATACGACAACATACAGTACATACTACACAACATACCGTGGGAAGAGCGGTCCACCCACCCGACAATGGCGCATGAGACCCTGCAGTCCGCCGGAGCCGTAGCGGAGAGGTCAAACTGCCGTGTGGCTCGAGCTGCATGGCCGAGGAATCGCGACCTTCCGGGAGAAAGAAGCGTCCGGTAGAGGCGGGCGAAAGATCGAAGAGGAACAAAGGGACGGCCAGCGCAAGCAACCCGGCCTCAAGTCGGTTACGAAACGCTCAAGGAGCAGGGAAACCAAGCCCAAGAAGGCCAACCCTAAGAGAAACGGGGCCTAGCGGACCAAGGTAAGGAGAACCCTTGGATTGCGGTTGGAAAGAAGAAGAAGTTGAGAAAAGTGAAACCAGCCCGCAAGCGCGAACGGAGCAACGCGCTGGATTTCAAAATTGAAGCGGATACATACGCCGAGGTGTAGAGGGCCATGCTTGGCGCGTATGTAAACGCATTCGGCGTACCAGGACTGGAGAGATGATGCTAGTGCTGAAGAAGGGGCGGCCAAGAAAGGCACCTCCTACAAGGCACTAGCAGAGGAGGTTCTGGGCGAAAAGTGCAGGTAAGAGCCCTAATGGCGGAGACGACTCTCCAATGTAAAAACCTGGACGAGAACATGCAGCCGCACTTCCCAAGTAACAATTTTAATTTTATCAAAGTTTTTTAGCGATTCAAAAATCCTAAACATAAAACCATTGCAGCCGACTTGAAAATGCTCTCGAATTCTTGTATGCCTCAATAAGCCCACGTTCTGGCTAGTTGGCCCAGTCTTATTAGGGTCTACAGCACTTCGTATGCAAACCGGCTTAGGATTTCGGGTTGTATCATAGCTTTATCAATCTTCAGAATAAAACCATCTTCTGACTTGTCAAATAATTGTTTTGATTATTTTTCACTCTCAATGTTCGATCGTCAGAATAAATTATGCTTGGTTGTTTATCCAGCCATCAATTGGAAAGGTGCAGATATGGAATTCAGATTTGTTTTTCTATTTAATACGTGTCAGGAGACATGCCACGGAAAATTTGTGGTGAATGTGACTGTGATAATGGCAAAAACTAAGTGCGCCACACAAACTATGCATAATTTGAAAGTTTAATGCATTCAATTTACTCGGTAGAATTGGGCGCAAAAAAGGTTTTTTCAACATAGCGGAATTTAAAAGACATTATGTAACTTTTCTGTCAAAATAAAATGACGGAAACGTGTTGTATGGTTTAATTTTATCTTAAGCTGTACGTGAAATCATAAAATTGAGTAATAATTGTTCTGTATTTACATGAATTATCCCGGCTAGGCGACATATTTTTCTGATAAAACTCTGTGTTCCTGATGATTCCTCCAATAGGGCTAACCCTCCTGAGGTAGTCATAACTGAGCTCATGATAGAACTAGCGGTTTTATCACAGCATTTTTTTGGTTTATGTTACGGCCACGAAATCTTTTGTTGGTTTTATGCATTGCCTCACAGTTTTGTGTATTTGTTTACAAAAAAAATCTCTCCGACAACATCCGCAAATGCAAGTTTTATTGAAATGGTATATAATAAGTGATAAAACCAATTCATGTCTACTTGCAAGTCTTAAACTGAAGATGTTTATAGCAGAAGTTATATGATAGTTTTATGGAACGCCAAAGGTTCAAAGTAAAAAACTACCACATAAAACTAATTTAAAACAATTAGCTTTTTGACATGCTCATATAAAACCAGGACAAAACATGAATAAACCTTCAAGGCATGCTGATTGTTACTTGGGTTAAGCGGCAGTGTGAGGTAGATGCACCTAGTGCATCGATCCGCCTTTGGAAGGTTCCGGCAGACACGCAGCTCGCTACAATCAAGCTTCCAGAAAGGGAGTCGAACAAGGCGACTGCAGTCGGCAAGATCAGAATAAGCCAGTGCCAGTGCCGTGCTTCAAGTGCTTTGAGCAAGGACACAAGTCATGGGCGTGTAAATGCCCCGACAGAAGTAAGCTCTGCTGAAATTACGGAGTGAAAGGTCACATCACCAGGAAGTGCAGCTCGGTACCAAAATGCCTGATTTGCGGGCCTAAATGTCCAGGCACGCGAGGAGATCGAACCAAGCGACAATAGTGCAGGTTACGCAGCTAAACCTGAACCACTGTGAAGCCGCACAACAGTTGCTGTGGCAGTCAGTCTTGGAGACAAGTACAGACATTGCTCTACTATCGACCCATACCGCATTCCTCCCGATAGCGTGAACTGGGTAGCGGATTAGGCCAAGCTAGCGGTGATCTGTACAACCGGTCATCTTCCGGCCCAGGAAATAATTTCCACATCGCACGAGGGCTTCGCAATAGCGAAGATCAACGGGGTGTACTACTGCAGTTGTTATGCTCCTCCCAGGTGACCGATAGACCAGTTCTCGTCTATGCTGGATTCGCTATCAAGCGCACTAGTGGAATTGAGTCCCATGGTCATCGGTGGAGACTTTAACGCCGCCAAAAAACTTACAATAGGAACGGTGCAGAGTTCATCATTCACGTGACCTTCTGGAGCCCGGGTCTAAACCCTAGTTCGGACTGGAGGGTCGACGATGGTTATTGGTTATACGCACAGTGACCATCTGGTGATTTGATACAGTGTGGAACACGGAGAAAGACGGCCACAGCCGAAGGTCATCGACCGTCATCGGATATGGCTGACCTCGCGCTTCGATAAGCCGGTATTTGTGGAGCGATTGTTTATGGAGGTTAACACCGACGAACTAGTCGGAACCCTAAGCCGTGCATGTGGCGCCGCAATGTCAAGGCGATCCCTACCCAGAAATGCAAACCGGTATACTGATAGTGTCCAGAAATCGCAGAATTCGCGCATCCTGCCTAAGAGCTAGAAGAAGGATGCAAAGAGCTCGCACTGATGGGGATAGAATGGAACGAAGTGAGGCCAACAGGGCGGCTAAACTAGCACTGTACAAAAAGATTAAGGCGGACGTGCTTCGAAAATCTCTGCCAAGCTACGACCCCTTGGGGTGATGCCTACGGAGTTGTCATGGCCAAAACGATGGGCGTGTTAGCATCCCCACAACGCTCCCCTGAGATGCTGCAGAAGATCGTGGAAACGCTGTTCCCGCGCCACGATACAAGACCTTGGGCAATCGTTCCCTATGGCTAAATCGGCCAAAAAGAAGTCGCCCCGGTAACAAATGACGAGCTCATTGCAATAGCACACGGACGGTATCCCAACAGTAGCCATCGAGGCTAGCACTGTTCAGAATGGCTATACAGATTTGCCTAGACAGAGGCGAATTTCCGGAGAGGTGAAAAGGCAAAAGTTAGTTCTACTGCCGAGCCCAAACCCGGGAAGTCACCTGGAGACCCGTCAGCATGCAGGCCTATCTGCCTTCTGGAAACCGCCGGGAAACTATTGGAACGGATCATTCTGTGGAGACTGACTGACTATATCGAGATACCCGATGACTCTGGTCTTTTGGATAACCAGTTCGGCTTCCGGAAGGGTCGATCAACGGTGGACGATATTGGGGCTGTAACCAAAACGGCCGAGATAGCGCTCCAAAAGAAGCGAACGGGAATCCGCTATTGTGCGCAGTATTGGTAAACTCACACTCAAAGCACACTCATGAACCACTCCTGCGTGAGCAAACTCGCACGCGATTCTAAATCGTTTTCTCACGCGCGAGAATTTCATGCAAAATCTCGCACTCACGAGTCAAGCGCCGAAATCTCGTTCGCTTGTAAAACGAATCCAAATAAATTTGAACGGCAGTCAATGTTGTTGTACGCTAGATTTGTTTTATTATACAATCCTAAAAACTTCGATGTAAACATTAAGAACACCAAGAAATAGAGAAATGAGTGAAATCATGAGTCAACTCATGCATGATTTTTTCGACGGTGAGTTTGGCGAGTCAAGAATCGCGCGTGAAACAACTCAACCATGAGATTTGAGAATTTGAGTTTTTACCAACACTGTTATGCGGTCGTCACGCTGGACGTAAAAAGGATGCGTTCAACAGCGTCAGCTGGGCAGCCATCGAGTGCGCCATACACCACCAAGAAGTCCCGGGCTTATGTCGGGGTGTTAATCTATGACACCGAGGAAGGCGAGAGGAGCTACATCACCGCGGGGGTACCTCAGGAATCCAACCTGGGCCCGGTACTATGGAACACGGGGTATGATGGCGTATTGAGGCTCAAACTTCCACCGGGCGTAAAGCTGGTCGGCGTAAGTTTGAGCAACAGACAGTGGCCATCACAGGCGGGTGCACGATCAACTCTAAGCGCTCAATGAAGCAATTGGGAGTCATGATCGACGATAAGATGAAATTAGAATGTCATGTGAAATATGCCTGTGCCTGCAAAAGGGCAAGCATTGCGATAACGGCATTGTCAAAGATAATGTCAAATAGCTCGGCAATAGTCCTGAGTAAGCATAAGTCTAAGTACCAGGCTGGATCCAAGTCTCCAGGGGAGAGTGAACAACTTAAGGCGGTAGTTGGTGGAACGCTTACTATTAGAGTGTGATCATGTACGGTCCCCCCTTCCCGAAGTCATTCCTAACGGGCGTACCGCGAAGGTTAGGAAGAGAGATAATCAATGAGTTTTTAGTGGGTCGAAACCCACATAACCCGAGGAACAACCTCTTGGATATCTGATCAGCAGATTTTTTCATTCTATAAAAAAACTTTCCCTAAGAAGCTTGCAAAGTTTTTCTCAGGACTTTGAAAAAGCTTGTCTCAGAGTTATGAAAAAGCTTGTACCCGAAGCATGGAAAAGCTTCCTTCGAAGGTTTAGTGAAGCTCTTCCCATAAAGTTGGTAATGTTTCTTTTAGTTTCTCTCAGAAACTTGGTTCAGCTTTTCTCTGAAGCCTTTAAAAGCTTCTCTCAAAAGCTTGGATAAGCTTCTATCACAAGCTTCGAAAAGCGTCTTCAATAAGCTTTGGAAATGCTTCATCAAGAAGTGTTAAGCTTTGAAATATCTTCTTCCAGAAGCTTTGGTATAGCTGATTCCATATGCTGTGAAAAGCTTCTCACGAAAGCTAAAAAATGCATAGTTAGACTTTTCTCAAAGCTTCTCCCCGAAGCTTGCAAAAGCTTCTTCCAAAGGCTCACGGAAGTTTTTTCACAAGCTTGGAAATGCTTCTCTAAGAACTTCTCTCAGAAGCTTGCAAAAGCCTCTCTCAGAAGTTAAGCTCAGCTTCTCTCAGAAGTTTAGCTCAGCTTCTCTCAGAGGCTTGCTCTAAGAAGTGTAAAAAAAAGATCCCATGCTATCCTATGCTATACTCTCAAGCTATGAAAAAGCTTGGAGAAACTTCGGTCAAAACATTCAAACAGTTTCTACTCGAAGCATGCAAAGGTTTACTTCGAAAGTTTGGAAAAGTTTTTTCCCATGCTTGGACATGTTTCTCTTAGAGACAGTTTCTCTCAGAAACTTGGATTAGCTTCTCTCAGAAGCCTTGAAAAGCTTCTCTCAGAAGCATTGAAAACATTCTCTTAAATGCTCGGATAAGCTTTATCAAGAAGCTTTGGAAAGCATCTTCCAACCGCTTTGGAAAGATCCCTTCAGAACTGTGAAACTGCTTCTCACAAAGCATGAGAAAACTTTGAAAAACATTATCCCTGGAGCGTGTGAAAGCTTCTTTCCAAGGCTCCTGGAAGCTTTTCCCACATGCTTGGAAATGCTTCTCTTAAAGATTTTCTCAGAAGCTCGCGTATGATTCTCTCTGAAGCTTGGATCAGTTCTCTCAGCAACCTTGAAAAGCTTCTCTAAAAAGCTTGGAAGAGCTTCTTCCATAAGCTTCGGAAAAGCTCCTTCCAGAAGCTTTAGCATAGCTTTTTCCAGATGCTTTAGCATAGCTCTCAGAACTGTAAAGAAGCTTCTCAAACTTCAAGAATGCTTGATAATACAGGGGATGGCCAAAATGTTTGGGATAGGCAACTTTTTTTCTCTCACAAAAAAATTCAACATGCTATAACTTTTCGTAGAGTGCATCAAAAAATCTCAAATTTTGACTGTTTATCAACCTGTTATATGTGCATCACTGATACAAATTTGTGCTCGATTGATTAAACTTTCGCAAAGTTATAACCGTTCGGGTGAAACACTATTTTTTAGACAACTCATTTTTGAGCTGTCATATCTCGGAAACCAGTGAACCGATTTGAATGAAATTTTTAACGTA